>NW_020528109.1:0-71126 GCF_003368295.1 Carassius auratus
ATCGAGATTAATTTTAAAAAAATTTAGCATTCAATCAATATTTTTTTTTATCGATTGACAGCACTATGTAAGGGAAACAGGTCAATTTAGCTCAAAGGGAATCATTTAAGATTTTAAAGGGAATTTGAACAGAATCACTGTTTCACGGCTGTTCACGGAGACGCGCCTGCGGTTCAGTGAACGAGCCGTTTAACATCAAATCTGCGCTGGATACTAATATCCAAACTATAGTGAAACACTATCAATTAGCACAGTAACAAGATCGGCAGTTTAAGACATTAACTTGTAAGCACAAAACACAAGATACTTCTCTTTTCAATATGAATAAGGCTTTATTAGATAAATCTAAGACATATAAACTAATCTAACACATAAACGCACGCACACACACATTCACACAAGTTGCAGGAAGGTCGAAAGTTAGGGAAAGATGAGTTTAAGAGAATGGAAATATGGAATCCCAAGTTAACAGCAATACGTTAAATTGCATAGACATGAACAACCATCAATCACGTAATTAGCGCTCGCATTGAGTTCCTCAATGGGGTTAAAATTATATTAGATACACCAGCACAACAAATATCTGGGAATACGTTGCCTTAGTTCTCCTGTGAAAGGGACTCCAGTTGAAAGGGCTATCCCGAGTGTCGCTGATTGGCTGGAAGTTCAGTCTCTGAAGTGACGTCTTGGGAAGCCCGTGGTTGTTGGGCGTTGGCTGAAAGTGCAGAGTCGTGTTCGCTGGTTGAAGTTGAATGGACGTTACAAAACTTAACTCAGAACACGAAACTCTCAAACGGAAAAGAAAAGAAATAAAGTTTGACGAGACTAGGTTGTGTTCCTTCTCATTGTGGCATAGTAGCAGCAGGCAGGCACGCTGGAACCGCGCTCAAAGAACAATGATGACTACCGCATGGCTAGATGCTACAAGCTAAAGCTAGGTAGCAAAGCTACAAGCTAAGGAGCAGCATGACTGATAGCACGAGCAAGGCTGGAACTAAAAGCCGACATGGCTAATAGCAGCAGGCAGACTAGAACTAAAAGCAGACTAAAAGCAAAATTACATCGTGTCCAATGTATTTAAACTTCCTTGTTGGCCACCCCTCAAATGTTGCCTTGACCAATCAGATATGTTCTTGGGGTGGGTATCATAAATCATTTGTTTATCTTACCAAGCATGTGGTTCTTGCCTCACAGGGTCTAATTTTGGACATGATTCCTATAACATGATTATGATATATTTTACAAATAAATGATTGTCAGGACAATATCAAGCAAGAAAATGCGATTATTTGAATACTAGACATGACTAGGTATCCTATAGTTATCAAAAGACATACACAATAAGTGATTATACATGATAGTCAAATGTGTGGGTTACACGTAAATGAATATGGAGTTAAGCAATGGAATGATTCATTCATAAGTCTTTTTTGAGTTCATTCTGGTCCATATATAATGTATAAAAAGCAGTTTCTTTTGCCATTCTCTGGCAAAGGGACTTTTCTGTGAAGACAAAGGTTTAAAGCCCTTCCCCCTTAGGAATTTCAGTCTGGTTTCACTGGCTGGGGGGGGAAGTCAATGCAAGTATTTAACTTGATCTCCTGGGTTTACATGTGATGTCCAGCGTTGCATTTCAATCACGAACAATAAATTTGACAATCTCTTCTTCGAATTAAAATTGTTAATAATTGTTCTATTGGTGTTAATGTTGAAAGCTGTCGTGTGAACAAGTTGGTTGGTTGGTTATCTTGCTTGGTTCCTGTGGCACTAGAACTGATTTATGACTTCCTGAGGAATTCAGCTCATGTTTCAATGCACACAGCTCTGATAGACTCTTTGATTTGTCTGATTTGACTCATTTCTGCTACATATATCCCCCTTTCGATCGGCGAGGTGTTTAGGTGAAGACATCGTCGATCGCTGGAGAAACAAAGGCAGAAGAAGCAGACAAACACAGCAAACAGCAAGACAACACCTCCATGACAGTTACTGTACTGGTGCAGGCATCAGGTTATTTGGGTACACGTGGTTAAGTTCAATTAGTCAATGTAGTTTAGCACATTGAGGATAGTTTAGATCGTCTTGGAAATTGTTTTTATTTTGATTCATCAATCAAATTTGTGGTTAACTTTGTTTGGTTCTTCTAGGTTGTCTTACTTTACATGTTTACCATTAGTTTTCTAGTAATTTCATTTTCAATTCAATGAATTGACCTATCATGCATGGAGCTCTCTGGCTTCCATTCAGTTTAGAGTGGCTGGCGGATATTAGGTGTTGCGAGTCAATCCTAATATCAGACCTTCGACCCCCGCAGGGTGTCTAGGCGTTTCACCTACTCAGGAAAGAGGGGAAGGAGAAGGATAGGTAAAAGAAGAACAAAACAAAACAAGGCTGCTGTGGGATTTCCTAGCATGTGTTACAACTACTATTGAGCTAGGATGTCAGGTGCAGCTAGTGTGTCTTGAACCTTAACTTAGTGTCAGGTGTTCTACCTATTGTGAGGATGGCTGCACGTTTCTTCATGGATGGTATGTGTAACTTGGTTACGCTAAAAGTTGGATATTCTACCTGTGGGAAGAATATGTTTGTTGACTGTGTTATCAGTAGATGTGTTTACCTCTGGGTGTAGGTAATGTTGTGTGTTACTGGTGTAGTGCATGTGTGGTCAGATCTGTTCAAGTCTGTGTTGTCTCCCCCTTTTTCTAGCATGTCACTGAAGACTGGCTCTCAGCATCCTTGGCTTGGATGAGGGCGTGTCCATGGTCTAATGAGGGGTCAGTCCAGCAAGGCAGGAGGTTCTTTGGCAGACAGTCGGAGGCAGTTTGGCATGGCCGTGTGAAGCTGAGTTGCAAAACTTGTCTCCTATGTTGCATTCTTCTTGTGATGCCTTCTGGCTGTAGCAGACTTTCTGTGCTCTGGTGGTTGCTGTTGCACAGACAGGGAATTTGGAACTTGAGTTGGAGTTCATTTGACAGTTTGTTAGTGACTGAGGTGATGTCCTTTAGTACCTCAGATTTTTCATCAACAGTTGGCCGTGAAAGACTTGTTCGTTCTGGGTCGTTGTTGAACAGGTGCTTGTCATCTCTGATGTGGTGCACCAGGTGATCACCGGCCTTCCGTTCTGTCGCTGGTCACAGCGAGCACGACTAAACTTTGTGGTCATATGCATGTAAATTGTCTTGAAGGAACTCTCTTAGTTGTTCCATGACTTGTTCCGTGTCTTCTAATGGTAAGCGGTTATGTTCTTGTGCATACTCAGCACTGTGCATGTCTGAGTGGTGCTGAGGTGGGTTTTGTTGTCGCTTACCCACACGAGTTGCTCTTGGATGAGTCAGCTGATTACCTTTGGATATCTGGTTAGGTTTCCAGATGTTCTTATCCTTTTGGTTTCTTGAGAAGCGTGGCTGGTCCCATGGATTTTTCCAGCAGTTGGGCTGAAAGCGGTCGTGGATATGGGCGTCACGTTCTCTGTGCTCTTGATGGAAGACTCTGGTGTTGTGATGCCACTGGGTGTCGTCCAGTGCAAGGCTTGAGTCTTTGTTGACAGAGTTCAAGAGTGTGGATGTTTTGTTACCTTTCTTTGAGGCCAACTTCTGCTTGTTATAGGCCTTCTGTGTTAGGTCACGCAACTGTTGGATGGTCATGGAGTTCGGACAGGCCATGACACCTATATGGTGACTGACTCCAGGGTGCAGATTCTTTAGGAAGAGGGTTTTGAAGTTCACATCCTCTTCAAGGTCAGAGTTGTTGTGTGCACCAAAGTAGGATTGTCGGAGTCGGTTGTAGTAAGCTTGTGGAGTCTCTTGACGACCTTGTTTGGTTTCCAAGGCAGTTAACAGTCCATGTTCAGACTCTGGGTCTGTAAACTCTTTAATCAGGACCTCACGAAGTCGCTGGTAGTTTGACTTGGTTTGACTGGGCTGTCGATCTAGAAAGTTTCGTACCTTGGAACTGGACGTGGCTCTAAGGAGGTATAACCAGTCTCTGTCAGTCACATGAGGTCTCACTTCCAGGTGAAATTCGATATCTCGCAGGTAAGCTTGGATGTCGGGGCTCTCTGTGGAGTCCGGGTTGAACCTGCTGATGTTTTCAGACAGCTTGTTGAGGTCTTTGATTGTCATCCCGTGTGCAGCTTCAAGGTCTTGGACGGGAGGTTTTCTTTCGTTGGCAGGAAAGGGTTGTGTGGCGAAGGCAGGTGAGGTTTTGGGTTGTGGCCCTTCGCTCCTTTCGTCACATGCCAGTTCTTGGACGTGGGACTCTGCTCTGCTCTGCTCAGCAGTGATGAGGCTAAGAGATGTTTCTCTTTTCTTGGCTCTAGTTTGTGCTTGTAAGCATTTTGGAGTTCTTTTCTGACCATGTAGAGCTCATCGTTGGTATTGTCTAGTTGTTGGGTCAGATTGTCCATTTCAGTTCTGTACCTTTCAAGGTGGTCTTTCAAAGCACTGGTTTCAGAATTCTTGTTTCTGATGTCTATCTTGGCTTTCTCCAGTAGCTGTTCGTCATACTGGAGTCTGTTTACCAGGTCTTTCTGAGCAGCCGTTGTATGTTGCTGGTCGAGCTGAGCTGCTGCCAGGGCTGCTAGGAGCTTCATAACTTGTTCTGTTGTATCCTGCTCCCTCTCGCTGGGTGCTTTGAGTTGATTTTGAACTTTCACTTCCAGCTTGTCTATGCGACGTTGAGCACGTGTCAGCTCCTCTTGAAGGTGGGTGATGTGCTTGTCGCTCAGTTTCAGCTGGGTGGTGAAGGCATAGCTTAGTGAGCTCGTGATCTTGATTAGCTCCTTGTGGTTGTTGTTCTGGCTTGAATCTTGTGTCAGGAATCTTCTCAGGATTAGGATTATTATTAAAAATAATAACAGTTCAAATGTCTTTGGAGTGAGGCTGTCTGTTATGCCTCTCAGCCAAATGTTCACATCTTCCCCATGGGAAATGGGGTCTGCAGTCTGCGGCATGTTGGCACGCTAGGGAGAAGAGAGACTGACACAGATCTGTGTGGAGTAAAAGCCTATGTGTGGTGGGACAACTAAGTGTTGTATCAGTGATTGTGAACCACTAGTGAAATGTGGTGATGACTGTGTTGGTCTCAGGGTGTCTAAGTAGACTAGAGATGCGAAGACTTTGTCACTCTAATGAGGAAAAGGAAAAGAGAGACAGAGGTGAAAAACAAATTCAAATGACAAGCAAAATGTTTGTTTTTCAAATGAGGAAAATTATTTTTTTTTCCAATTAAATGTTATCAAAAACGTAAACAATATTATTATATTTCTTGCTTTGGACAAAAGAATAAAATAATAATTCTGATATCTCTTTTCTTAGTCTGACAGGATTGACACCATACACCTTTCAGTTGGACCGCTCACCAGGGAGTCAGCGAAGGCGACAGTTGCTCAACACGTATCTCTATTAAATTGATCTCAACGTTGGATGAGATGCTAAAACTTGGATTGCGTTTCCAAATGTAGGGAGGTTAGGAAGAACAAATGAGAGGATGATTACAATCAAATTCATAAGGATGATTCGTCGTCTTTGGCACGATTGTGTATTTACTTCACTTAGAATTGATTGATGGTTCTTACATGTCCTACAAATGTAAAAAGAGAAGAGGAAAGTAAAGGAGAGAGAGGACGGAGATGGTAAGTCTCAGAAACGGTTACCTCAACTACAAGGAGAGCGTTGTGTTAGTTGCTGCACAACTAATCAAACAAAATAAACTTTAAGTGAAAGAGAGTTGTCTTTCTAATTTATTTGAACTCGTAGTGAGGGATAACAATGTCTCCTTTTAGGGGCTCAGGTTTGTCGTTCCCAAGCTAGGATACACAAAAGAAATGGTAAGAAATAGGAAAATTAAAAAAAATAATAATAAATGGGCAAAATATGCAAAAATGAAATAAAAAAAAAAAAGGAAATCAATACGTAAAACAATAGTGGTTAAGTGTATAACCAAAACAGGAAGAGGGGTAAAACGCATTCAAATAAGTAAAGGTCTGAATAGCATATATTCAGATGGGTAATAAATAAATTAGGGAGAATAAGTTTACTTTAACTTCCAAAGTTCAAGGCTTATTCATTCCTAAAATAATTAGACCCAAAAGAGAATACTAGAAATAAAAGATAATATGAAATGATCTGAGAGGGAAATGTTAAATGCTTCCAAATAAATTTAATGTTTCAATTAAATTTCAATTTGACAAATAATAATTGTGAGTCAGTATTTCCCTTTCTAGTAAAATGAAAATAAGTGGTCTAGTGAGAAAAGAGAGCGATAAAAAGAAAGGGACTAACAAGTGTTAGTTAAGATGTTTAAAATGGTTAAATCACGTCAGCGTTGCCCAAACACACATTATTCTACCACTGGATGGTAATGCTAACGGCTAACCTTTGAGGCTAGTGGCTTTAGTATAGACTTCAATGTAAATGCAATGGTTTCGTTAGCTTAGCGACACCGTGGAGTTTGTGCGCTGCGCGTGCACAGTTCAGAGTTGCTCCGGAAGTACGTTAAAGGCTTCCGGGTCACGGTCGTCACTATGGCAACCAAAACACATTCTAGTGGATTAGCACATGAATCGTTGCATTGTTTCAAAAACAGTTAAGCATGTTACATGAAATGTCGGCTCATTTCAAAACTGTACAAATAACAACACCGCCTTTCAGTTGGTTTTGCGATGTGGCACTTAAACTCTCAGTTTGTATAGAGTTAAATTTATCTTAATTCAAATAGCAGCTTCCTGCTGTAGTTATTATATCAATCTCAGCAATTTGATTCTCCGTGCCAGTTTTTCTGGACACAAACATAAAAGTTTTCCTTCGCTGTTGGTACACAGTTAAAATTTACTTGATCAAGCTTTTAAAACACTCCCATTCAAATTACTCTCGGACACACGCCGTGTTACGCGAGATTGCATTCACTTTGTGAACGGATACAAATGGGCAAACATTGTTCTCTAATGTTTAACGTTAACTTAGGGGAGTCGAATATCAAATTTGATTCGGCAGTGGAACACGCACTGGCAATCAAACTATATGAAATATGAATACGGGGACTTTGATAAATAGATTGAGGAACCCGCTCAAAACTATTCTTTATTCACCGATTTATATCCCTTTTGAAACACTAACAGTTTAGATCCGTTCAGCAAACAGTGACTGAGATAGCGTTTGAGACACTGGAACACGCAGTGAAATCAAATCAGCTATAAAACAAGGCATTACACAAATGAGGAACACGCTCAATTTCTACCTTATTGTACGATCTCAGATGTTTACTTTTAAGTTCACTTACTGCTGTTAACAAAGGGGAGACGGACTCGAGTTAAAGTCTCCTCTAGCTCCTTTCATTCAAGCGGGAGGGCGCGCGCTGCTTACGTCACGCGTCACACACACATACTCGGGTCTCGCAAGCTTCTCATCTTTCATTCCTTTAGCAAAATCAAAGATTAAATAACTTGGTTTATGCTCACAATTTAGATTAAACTGCCCGCATTTTCTCCACCATTATAAATGTAAGGGAAACAGGTCAATTTAGCTCAAAGGGAATCATTTAAGATTTTAAAGGGAATTTGAACAGAATCACTGTTTCACGGCTGTTCACGGAGACGCGCCTGCGGTTCAGTGAAGGAGCCGTTTAACATCAAATCTGCGCTGGATACTAATATCCAAACTATAGTGAAACACTATCAATTAGCACAGTAACAAGATCGGCAGTTTAAGACATTAACTTGTAAGCACAAAACACAAGATACTTCTCTTTTCAATATGAATAAGGCTTTATTAGATAAATCTAAGACATATAAACTAATCTAACACATAAACACACGCACACACACATTCAAGTTGCAGGAAGGTCGAAAGTTAGGGAAAGATATGAGTTTAAGAGAATGGAAATATGGAATCCCAAGTTTACAGCAATACGTTAAATTGCATAGACATGAACAACCATCAATCACGTAATTAGCGCTCGCATTGAGTTTCTCAATGGGGTTAAAATTATATTAGATACACCAGCACAACAAATATCTGGGAATACGTTGCCTTCGTTTGCTGTGAAAGGGACTCCAGTTGAAAGGGCTATCCCGGTGTCGCTGATTGGCTGGAAGTTCAGTAGTGAAGTGACGTCTTGGGAAGCCCGTGGTTGTTGAGCGTTGGCTGAAAGTGCAGAGTCGTGTTCGCTGGTTGAAGTTGAATGGACGTTACAAAACTTAACTCAGAACACGAAACTCTCAAACGGAAAAGAAAAGAAATAAAGTTTGACGAGACTAGGTTGTGTTCCTTCTCATTGTGGCATAAGTAGCAGCAGGCAGGCACGCTGGAACCGCGCTCAAAGAACCATGATGACTAACCGCATGGCTAGATGCTACAAGCTAAAGCTAGGTAGCAAAGCTACAAGCTAAGAGCAGGCATGACTGATAGCACGAGCAAGGCTGGAACTAAAAGCCGACATGGCTAATAGCAGCAGGCAGACTAGAACTAAAAGCAGACTAAAAGCAAAATTACATCGTGTCCAATGTATTTAAACTTCCTTGTTGGCCACCCCTCAAATGTTGCCTTGACCAATCAGATATGTTCTTGGGGTGGGTATCATAAATCATTTGTTTATCTTACCAAGCATGTGGTTCTTGCCTCACAGGGTCTAATTTTGGACATGATTCCTATAACATGATTATGATATATTTTACAAATAAATGATTGTCAGGACAATATCAAGCAAGAAAATGTGATTATTTGAATACTAGACATGACTAGGTATCCTATAGTTATCAAAAGACATACACAATAAGTGATTATACATGATAGTCAAATGTGTGGGTTACACGTAAATGAATATGGAGTTAAGCAATGGAATGATTCATTCATAAGTCTTTTTTGAGTTCATTCTGGTCCATATATAATGTATAAAAAGCAGTTTCTTTGCCATTCTCTGGCAAAGGGACTTTTCTGTGAAGACAAAGGTTTAAAGCCCTTCCCCCTTAGGAATTTCAGTCTGGTTTCACTGGCTGGGGGGGAAGTCAATGCAAGTATTTAACTTGATCTCCTGGGTTTACATGTGATGTCCAGCGTTGCATTTCAACCACGAACAATAAATTTGACAATCTCTTCTTCGAATTAAAATTGTTAATAATTGTTCTATTGGTGTTAATGTTGAAAGCTGTCGTGTGAACAAGTTGGTTGGTTGGTTATCTTGCTTGGTTCCTGTGGCACTAGAACTGATTTATGACTTCCTGAGGAATTCAGCTCATGTTTCAATGCACACAGCTCTGATAGACTCTTTGATTTGTCTGATTTGACTCATTTCTGCTACAACTAATATATATATATATATATATATATATATATATATATATATATATATATATATATATATATATATATATATATATATATATATACACACAGAGAGATATAAACAGATAGATAGATAGATAGATAGATAGATAGATAGATAGATAGATAGATAGATAGATAGATAGATAGATAGATAGATAGATAGATAGATTAGATATAAGTTTAGCATGAATGTGCATGTGTATTCTACAGTCCCTTATACCGCGGTCCAAAATAAAAACACTTTTTTGAAAACAAGGGATTTGTAGGACTTTGTGTAAAAGTCACCAGACTGGTGAAATTGGCTGTCACGCAAAAACCGACTGGTGAGTGGTTTTATTTTAAGCCCTAATGCTTGTCCCTGGGATTGACAGGACTGCACACATAATAGTTTTTTGGTCACAGCGGTTGTTCACTGACTGTTTCTGTAGGTAAAAGTCAATAGAATGTGTCATCGTCATGTGACCACTAACAGAATACTGTCAAACTACAGGCAATAAGTCATCTCTGCTATGAGGGAAAGCTGGAAACATCACTGACATTTATGACCTCTATAGCCTTCACTGTAATCATGCTGGAGAATACAGGCTGTGAGACCAAATGAAACACCTCTTCTTATCTTTGTTTCCTCGAGTTTCAGCCAATTTTGGGCAAAATTCTTAAGTATTGAGTTTAATTCATGATTGTGAATCTTAAATCACCTTGAACATGCCACACAATGTTAATGTGGAATAATAAAAGATAATTCCCTCAGTTCATAAATCGGCCAGTTCACCATAAGCAACAACTAATTTTAACTATGAAGTCCTTTTAAGGTAGGATTTTTCTTTTTCACAGCTGATTAGAAATTTAGATTAGAAAACAAGTGTGTTTGAGTGTGATCCCGAGCATCGTTTATGCTCACCTTGGGCGTGAATCTCTGAAGGGAACTGACTCTCTTCAGAAAAGTTTCGAAGGCATTTTAATTATATCCGACAAAGTAGCTGCTTTTCTCTTCAGCCGTTACAGGGGAAACCACTGTATTTCTGACGTCCCAAAAGTGCCTCCTGTTGGCAGAGTATGCATTTGCAATAATCCAGTCTGCATTTTTTATTCGGACTAATGTCAAGATCCACCCACATAAATTAAAGCAATAATGTATACTTCTGACTTCTTAAAAATGGTTTAAAGGCTCAATTGTGAGGTTTATCATTTTATAATTGACTTTGTTTTTGTGAAAATCTGTATCTAAATTGTAAATCTGTAGCTATTTTATGGTCTACGACATGAAAGAAAGCCATCGTAACGTACATGAAAAAGTAGAAACATTTGGACACAACTATGGGGCACCAATGTGCATTAAGAAGCATCACAACAAAAAAGGAACCTTAAAGTTGATCTATTATGTGTTCAAATATATAGGGCCCAATTACTTTACTAAATCCATCCCTGCCAATGAGCATGGATTCTCAAAACCTAAAACTCTATTGCATTTAAAAACATTTAATGTTTTCAAAAGAGCTGTCAAATGTGTTTAACTAAGTTGAATGAATGTATTAATCATATTTTCCCAAATTTCAGCTTTAAAAGGCAACATTTACAGCTTTTCTAATGGCTCCCATTTACAACATCACTACCCCTGCTGATGTAATGATGTGTAAATGTGAGAGAATTAGGTGATTTAACCCAGTTTAAGAGATGAGTGAAAACCTAATGCAGTCTGGCTGCCCGTCTTTGAATTTCCCCTCAAGGTTATGGATAAGTCACATGAGACCAGTTAATGAGTCAACCAACATTAGCAACACAAAAACATCCTGACAGCAATATTTAACAGGGAGTGTCTCTAAGACAAAAAAATAAATAAATACAATGCAGTGCTGGTCTAATGCATTAGTCTGATCTACTAGCCTGTAAAATTCTCTGGATTTTTGCCCATATGTTTAAACTCATGTCAATATATAAGTATCTTTTCCACTACATACGTGACATCATCAGGCATAACATCCTCTCTCATTCACGTTGTGGATGTAGGCTATCTATTACTGACTTGTGGTGCAAGCTCTCCACTTCCTGTGAGGAGATGCAGATGGTCGAACACACCACTGTAACATCCTACTGTTTGGCTGGCTGGGAAAACCACATGGAATTTAGCTATAAAAGGCTTTGAGAAGTTTATCAAGGGGAAAAGTGGAAACACATTTCAAATCCATTAATAAATAATATGTTTGCACATTAAAGGTTATAGTACACAGATTTTATGTGATGCCATGAAAACAAGCTGCCTATGATATTAGAAGGTAATTATAGTTAAAATTTTATATTTACAAGAATGAGATGTCTTAAGAGTTCATTGGCTTCAATTATAACCAACCCCATCAATTATGAATATCATGAATATATAATGTAATGAACGATGGCTTTTGCTTTACACAAGTGTTCTAACCCACTCCACCACATATTTAATTTGTAATTAATGAAATTATAATTTGGCTGGAACCTAAGGAATTCTCTTCATTGATAGAAAAGAGGAGGCAAAGGTTTCATTTTACATATTAAATGGCATAAAGGCAACACAAAACGCCCCTTTCTTAGGCACCTTCCAGTTTGGTGGGTAAAAGTTGCACAGAGACATACCCAGCCTTGACAGCTAAGTGCAATGTGTAATTTGAATAATTAAACATTACTCGAGGCTACCATGCTGAGCACATCTCTGCTGATGTGATCTCTCTGTGAGAGTGCCCCCCTGGAGGAAGGAGCAGTATCATGAGAGTTTAACAGAGCCTAAACTCACCAGAAAACCACAAAAAGTCATTTTCTAGTGAGCATACAGCCTCTTGTGATATGAGGAGACAAAAAGCTACATGAAACAATAATCTCAGTGGCTGAAAAAATCTCTCTACATGCATCCAGCAATGAAGTTAAGTAAGTGTGAAGAGGCTTTTAATGTTGTGCAACGCACCATGTTGTATGACTATCTTTCTAAGTGCCTCTTGCAACAGGTCATCAGCAGAAGGTTTATAGAGTTTTCAAATGATCTCCATCCAAATGTTCAAGTTTGCAATAATAATAATAATAAGTCATCATTTCCCCATATATCTATCTCCTATGACATAGCATACTTGAGCACATTAAATGATATATTATTCTGATATGTGTCAATATTAATTTTCTATAGTGCTGCGAGTTGATCGGAATGTTGTTCCAGGATCAACAAAGATGTTTTTCAATTTTATAGAGATTTGTTCAATAAAACAATTGCTTTCTTTATATATATATATATATATATATATATATATATATATATATATATATATATATATATATATACAGTACAGACCAAAAGTTTGGACACACCTTCTCATTCAAAGAGTTTTCTTTATTTTCATGACTATGAAAATTGTAGAGTCACACTGAAGGCATCAAGGGCTATTTGAGCAAGAAGGAGAGTGATGGGGTGCTGCGCCAGATGACCTGGCCTCCACAGTCACCGGACCTGAACCCAGTCGAGATGGTTTGGGGTGAGCTGGACCTCAGACAGAAGGCAAAAGGGCCAACAAGTGCTAAGCATCTCTCAGGGAACTCCTTTAAGACTGTTGGAAGACCATTTCAGGTGACTACCTCTTGAAGCTCATCAACAACCTGGACAAACTCACAAGATGAAGCAGAGTTTACATAAGAAAAGAAAAAGAAAAAAGCAAAGTAGAAAAAAAAAAAAAACTATTGCAAGTGTGAGAAGAGCAAATAAAAGTTTTATCCCACATTTGCACAGAGGAGATGAAAACATTGATCTGGCCAATAATGATGAACCTGAGTGCAATCCTCTCACCATCATCTCTGTTTTATGATGATTGCTATGTCTTTTTTTATCCCTGTAATTCCACTGTGTATAAATCATTTCTGAGATGTGGTTTGCTCTACTGGATTCCTGCTTCCATTTGTCATTGCCTGTCTTCCATTAAGATAAGCGCAATGTTCCAAATGGAATAGCTGCAAACTGCACAGTGTTGTTTTTAAAACATGTGAATGTAGCAACTTTTTTCTTCTCATTCCCAGTATTTAATAAATAAATAAATAAATCCAAGACTTATTTTCAATATTGTCTCAGACTTATACTGTATTGTTGGTCATTCAGCTGTTCCATTCATATCAAAAACTTAAATAATGTGCACAATACACCCACAATTATGACTTTTTTTTTCAATTACAGCATAAATAGCAAATTTTGTCTTAATAGATTAAAGTATGGATTTTTTATGTAACCAAATTGAGTTAAAGTAAACCAAAAACACATCTGCAGAAAGTTTCTAGGAGACATAGGCAATCATAAATCAAACCAGTATTTCTCAGTCACAATAAAATGCCTCTTAACAAGATGCTTAAAGCTGTGAGACAAATGCTTGAGATCTCTCAGGACTTGTTTACATCATCCAGAGAGATATAAATGACTTTGTGCATTGTTTTCCTCAGATTTCACTAGAGAAACAAAAAAGCTCACTGTCATTTATCACTCTCAACATCGCCTGGCTTTCAGTCACCTCTGCTCACTCTCAGTAAAAATGATTCACACTTCACACATGCACCACATTTTTTCTACAGTCTTTTCATAGCATCTACAGTAAGATTTATTTGCTGTCTATACATATACTGCATATAAATCACTTGTGTTTTTGTCCTTGTTTGCAACAGAAAATTGTAAAAATGATTAACAAAAAAAGTAAACTGTTATTTTTCAACTTCATTATGTATTATTTTAATGTGCAATCATGTGCATTATTTATTATTTAAGTTGTAAAGTTTTAATATGTTGAATCAAATATTTAATTGCACAGATTTATATTACAAATTCAGTTATAGTACCCGGTTCCCTTTCATTCGGTCACCGACGCAAAATGGGATATCGCTTTGATAGACCAATCTACATAGAGTGTAAACTAAACAAGCCAATGCACATTGGCATGTAATTATTGCATGCAGCTGACGCTGATCACACCATGTGCATGATGAGCTCACAAAGTGGTAGATGGCACCTTATACTGGCAGAAACCGGCAGGTGGGCTCCTCCTCCCTCACCACCCTTGATGAAGGTGCAGCGAAGGGGTATTCGGGAATTCTTTCGGTGGAGCGCACGGTAGTGATGCAATTGTGTCCTTGCAAAAGTCTGCCTCCTCCTGGCGTGGAGACCCGGTGCTTCCTTCACGGGCCTGTAGGCACTCGTCGGATCAGATGTATCATGTATCCATACTTCCGAGCCACAGACATCTTCTGGGGTCTGTGTTCAAAGGACGGTCATATCAGTACAAGGTCCTGCACTTCGGGCTGTCCCTGTCTCCCTGTGTCGTTACAGAGGCAGCTTTTGTTCCCCTCAGAGAGCAGGGTGTTAGCATTCTCAACTATCTAGACGACTGGCTGATACTAGCACAATCTCGGGATCAGTCGTGCGAGCACAGGGATTTGGTGCTCTTTTCTGGGAAAAGAGCAAACTATTGCCGAGGCAGAGGATCTCTTTTCTCTGTATGGAGTTGGATTCGGTCAAACAGCCAGCTTGCCTCACAGAGGAATGTGTGCGGTTGGTGCTAGCCTGCCTGAATACATTCAAGGGCAGGACAGCAGTGCAACTAAAACTTTTTCAGAGGTTCCTGGGGCATATGGCGGCTGTGGTGGCACTTACACCGCTCGGCCTGTTACATATGAGACCGCTCCAGCACTGGCTTTATGGCCGAGTCCCGAGGTGGGAGTGGAAGCACGACACTCACCAGGTCCAAGTTACACTGGCCTGACGGTCACCCTGTGGTCATATCTTGCGTTTCTTCGGGCAGGGGTGCCCCTAGAGTAGATCTCCAGGCATGCTGTGGTTTACACGGATGCCTCCACCACTGGCTTGGGGGCTACATACAACAGGCATGCAGTCTCAGTGGTTTGAATGGGCCCGCAGCTGCAGTGGCACATCAGTTGCCTAGAGTTGTTAGCAGTGCACCTTGCCTTGAACCATCTCAAAGGTCTCTTACGAGGCAAGCATGTGCTGGTCCAAATGGGACCGTTGTATACATGTACATCAACCGACAAGGTGGTCTGCGCTCCCGTCGCATGTCGCAACTCGCCCGCCACCTCCTCCTTTGGAGTCGGAAGGTTCTGAGGTCACTTCGTGCCATTCACATTATGGGCCTGCTCAATCGTACAGCCGACGAGCTGTCTCAAGCAATGCTCCCGGGAGAATGGCGACTCCATCCCCTGACGGTCCAGCTGATTTGGAGACAGTTCGGAGCCGCTCAGGTAGACCTGATTGCTTCTCCAGAGACCTCTCACTGCCAGTTGTCCTACTCCCTGACCGAAGGAACTCTCGGCACGGACGCACTAGCACACAGCTGGCCGCGGGGCCTACCCAAGTATGTGTTTCCCCCAGTGAGCCGTCTCACACAGACACTGTGCAAAGTCCGGGAGGACGAGGAGCAAGTCTTGCTAGTGGCACCGTATTGGCCCACTCTAACCTGGTTCCCCGAACTAGTTCGCGACAGCCCCTCCTTGGCCAATTCCAGTGAGGAAGGATCTACTGACTCAGAGACAGGGCACCATTTGGCACCCGCATCCAGACCCTTGGAAACACCATGTCTGGTCCCTGGACGGGACGCTCTAGGTGACCTACCCCATGAAAACCTGGTATGCATTGCACCTGCTGCCTTCTTATACTCACGCTGTGATCAGCGGCAGCTGGATGCAATAATTTCATGCCAAATGAAGTAATATCCCATTTTCCGTCAGTTATGTTAAATATGAAAACATATTTATACACAATTAGCTAAAATCATCTCAAAATCATATAGTCATAAAAAAGTTCATAGTGAAGGCTTGAAATATGTCCTGTTCTTCATTAGAAAAAATTTGGAGAAATGTGGCATTACATCTCTTGCTCACCAATGGATGCTCTGCAATAAATGGGTTCCGTTAGAACGAGAGTCCATACAGCTGATAAAAAAACATCAAAATAATCCAAAAATAAGCTGCACAACTCCAATCTATCAATTTACATCTTGTGAAGTGAAAATCTGTGTTTGTAAAAAAAAAAAAAAAAAAAAAAAAAAAACTTTTTTACTTCAATCCATTGCTTCTGGCTAAAATACTAGTCCAGAATCTTTAACCATTAAACCCATAGCACTAAAAGCTGTTTGTCTATAGAATTCAAAAGTGTGGATGGTTTTTGTGTAACCCCAACCTGATTTAATCTACATTATTACAGGAATGACCCATAATTATTTTCTTTAGCTCCTTTTCTTTCCGTTTTCCATCAAACAAGAAATGAAAGTGGAGAAAGAGCCAACTTGCCACGTTCTGCAAGTGTCTGACTCATAGTTGATGGGAAGTTTGCTCATAACTCAGGGTAGATTAAATTTACCTCAGAGGCTTCACGGCTGTAAAAAAACAAAAAAACAAAAAACAGAGAATTTGATTAGACGACCTGTAGGACTAACAGAGACAGCAGGTACAAACCTGCTCTGCAGGACGGGTCACTGTTATAATCAACAGACATTACAACTCCCCCACCATTCCTGAATCTCCTCAATTTATTCTGGAATCACTACTGGGGGAAAGCTGTGTGATGTTTTTTCTCTGCTTACATAGAATTTGGAGAGCTTAGGTTTTTCAGAACGGTAATAGAGTGGATCTATGATTGATTCCCTGTTTGACTGAGTCCCAAACCATCACAGTTGAGCAATGTCCACTCCAGCCAGGTGGAGTGATACATCTCCATTCTACTCCTTGCAGATGCTGTCAGTTGTTTGCTTTAAGTCAGAAATTGGAAAACAACTAAAGGTTTTCAGTGGCAGCAGCTCAAATTTCTAAAACAGAGTAGCTTTATCATTAAAAAGCATATATTTTCCCTATACATTAATAAATAATTATCCTTAATGTACTTAGCCACAAAATCATATTGAGCTTGACTAATCATGATTAGCTTGTAGCTTGGGAGTTTAAATTTTCAGTCAGTGTGATCAATGTGAAATACTGCTAGAACTAGACACACACTTATTAAAAACACATTCTCTGTGGCCATTCACTGCTGATTCATAACACACACACACACACATATATATATATATATATATATATATATATATATATATATATATATATATATATATATATATATATATATATCATTGCAACTTTCTAAGGACCTCACACTGTACCCTGTTGTGAAGTAAAACGTTCCAGTCTGAATGTGCTCAACACCAAACGCAGCTGTCAGTAGAGAGTTGATTAGTATCACCAATTAGTAAATTGCAGAACCATGGTGGACTGGCACTTCTTCAAATCCACCAGTTTTGCTGCTCTAGCAGAACTGCGAGGCCTTGGTTTTGGATTATATTGCCTTTAGGCTGGAATGAATAGACCCCACTAATAATGCTAATGACTCAGAAGAAAGGGAAATAACATTTCATTACTGTAGGTCTGCATCTTTTGCGTTTTTAATGCGTGCATTCACAAAAGGCCAAGGCACATGACATGTTTTAAATTTTAGTTACTTGTAACTTTTTTTTTTCTGTATAAGCACAGTGACAACACTCATACTAACCTCTTGGGTGGAACAATGGACTCTGTGTGGTCGAGTCATTAAAGGCTAAGAACTTCATGAGAGTCTGGACTTTTTGAGCATTTTCTGAAATTGCAGACTTATTGAACTGTTAAGCCCTGCAGTGGTGGCCATTAATAATATTTGTTTATTGTTTTATGATCGAACAGCACATAAACCCACCCGTCCTGTTCTGCCACCACAGCATAAAACATAGTTTTATAACATATAACTGCGGCTCTCCTCAGCAATTTACTAAATGGTCTTTGCATTGAGCTCCTGTCAAATGTATTGGCAATAAGAATTCTGAACTTGATCATTTTTATTTAATGCTCCTGCATGCGTGGGATCTGAAATTTACAATATACCAGTCATTCAGAACTTGACATTGTGAGGGTGTAGACAAGATGGATTTTTAAAATAATGTAAATAGCCTGAAATCATTCAGTCCGTGCCTGTATCCAAACATTGTTTTTTAATTATTATTATTAATATTATTTATTTATTGAAAAGTTGCTAGTTAGTTCTGTCATGGTGAACAAGAGGGGAAAATCAACACTAAATTAACACTAAATAAACAATGTGGTTTAAATCATAAAAAAAAAGTTGTACAATATTTTTTTGATAATGATTTATTTTACAAATATTAAGAAAATTTAAATCATAAGTATTACATTTTTGGAGTCACACCACATTACATATTAAAACCTGAACAAAGCTTACCTTGTCATAAGAAGGTGTATACAATTTATAGAAAGTCAAATGTTAGATCTGATTTTGAGAGAAAAACATTGCTAAATAAAACTTTTATTAAACTTTTAAAGTTTATTTAGCAAGTTTAAAACATTTCTAATTTCTTAGAAATGTAATCACATGTTGCTTTAATATAGTTATGAAAACAAGAAAAGTTTTATGACTCTTAAAATGTACATTTAATGACTAAATGTCATGTGGTGTAATATATATATATATATATATATATATATATATATATAATATATATATATATTTTTTTTTTTTTTTTTTTTTTTTACACAACACTACGTATGCAATATGAATGAATTTTTTTTGGCAAAACAGGTCATGTTAAAAGATAAAAAGAGACTTCTATGACTAGGGACACCTCACTTGATTCCATTTGACAATATTAATTTTCAAACATTAATATGTAGCAACGGCAATACCGGTCTAGAACCACTGTGTTAGAGCATCCTGAGTCTAACCGAGGAATCTCACTGTGGTTATGCCTCAAGCAGCGGAAGGTTTTGTTCTTCACAGGTAGATGCAGTGGTTTGCATTAGCCGGTGTAGAGCTGATAAACGGCTCAGCTAAATAAGACATTGCAGCAGCAGCAGCTCCAGAGCAGAGCGAACACTCTGATGAACAGAGTTTAAATGACTCACCTCTCACACAGGATCTTCTCAAATGAAACTAATTAAAATAAAAAACTAAAGCCCCTTATCGCACATCTTAGAGTTGCACTCTCCTCAAGGTTAGTCATTTGTCAGCTGTTCTTTGCTCCATGGCTCTGAGGTCAAGAGGTATTATTAAAATACTACTGGTGTTTGCTATTGGTGTCTGTGTGTGATTTATGGAAGCACTAGGAGAAGGTACAATTTCTTTCTGTCTCGCAAAAATATTTGAAAATGGTAGGATAACTTCTAAAGAAGTACAACTTATCACAGTCAGGCCTGCAATGATTTGATCTCTCACAGAAAAACGGCGTGAAAAAGTGTGATAACCCAGAGGCACCTAGACTAATATGAAGGGATGATTGAAGAAGTTTGAAGAAGAGGTTCTCCTGGCAATAAATAAATAAAATAAGCATGGGAAAACTCCAGATAATGAAATTCAACAAATCTGTGCCTGATTTCATCCGTGATCAGGCCCTCCTGCAAGAGCCTGTAATTGGATTGGAGAAGAGGGGCTGAATTCTGATTAATGAGAGGAGTGGAGGTGAATATGCATACATTCACAGAGGAGAGCAAAACTTTACTGAGGGGCGAGGTAATGAGGAAGTAGCCTAGCCGCATTCGTCTTATCTCACTGATGGTGTACTGAAATACTGTTTAACCCTGCTCTTCTGAATGTTTAATGAACAAATGAACACCTGGAGGTGTACTTAGACTGGTTTGTTATCTAATCTCATCTTTTCTGCTGTCATTTCAGCTCATTTAATGTGGGGGCAGAAACTGAAATAAAAAAAAACTGAGTACAAAATCAAAGAAACATTCTGTCTCAAAACTATTTTTTTTTTTTTTTTTAGGTTGGGAGAAATGACAAAATATTAGGGCTTTCAACTTTCAAAAATGTAATCGAATGAATTACATGATATGCTGATTAATTAAAGACTTATCAGAATCATCACAAATTATATTTTATTGGGATAAAAAGCTCCAGAAGTAAAGAAACTTGAAAAACAATGTGCACTACTGACCAAAAGAATGAGTTTTTTTTTTTATGTACTTGAAGTTATGCTCACCAAAGCTGCATTTATTTGATCAAAAATAGTTAAAACAGTAATATTGTAAAATATTATTACAGTTTAAAGGGGGGGGGGGGGTGAAATGCTATTTCATGCATACTGAGTTTTTTACACTGTTAAAGAGTTGGATTCCCATGCTAAACATGGACAAAGTTTAAAAAATTAAGTTGTACGTTTGAAGGAGTATTTTTGTTCCCAAAATACTCCTTCCGGTTTGTCACAAGTTTCGGAAAGTTTTTTTCGAGTATGGCTCTGTGTCACGTTAGATGGAGCGGAATTTCCTTATATGGGTCCTAAGGGCATTTCTGCCGGAAGAGCGCACGCTCCCGTATAGCGAGGCTGAGCACAGACATTTCACTGATCAGAGCGATTCACTGATAAGAGCGAGAGCGTCGCGAAAAGTCACAAAAGAAGTGTGTTTTTGGTTGCCAGGGCAAGACAACCCTGCACAGATTACCAAAAGAGAAACAGCATTAAGGGACCAGTGGATGGAGTTTATTTTTACAGAGCATCAACGGAGTTGTGCAAGTGTTTTTGTTTGTTCCCTGCATTTCGAAGATGCTTGTTTTACAAACAAGGCCCAGTTTGACGAAGGATTTGCGTATCGTTTATTTCTTAAGGATGATGCAATCCCAAGGAAAAAGGGTCACGATCGTGTGTTGGAACCGCAGGCGGTGAGTAAAACTGCTTCAAATATCTCTGCCTCCTTGTTAGTGCATCCCCTCCCATGCCAGAGACCCGGGTTCGAGCCCCGCTCGGAGTGAGTCGTTGCTGCTGCTGCTTTCGTTCAGTTTCAGCCTCTGGATCTGATTCTGGGTCATAAATAAACGGCTGAATCTAACTGTAAGCCATGGTTTGTTTTGGATGATGGGTTTTCCCTCACGGTAATGTCACAGCTTCCACATGCTCTCAACGCAAAAGCCTATTCGCGCTCGTGATTCTTTAGCTCCGCCCACACGTCACGCCTCCAGCCGGTCGTGTTTTTCCGGGAAAAATCGGTACAGACTATCTTTCTCTTATGAATATAATAAAATTAAAGACTTTTTGGATTTATGAAGGATGCAGTACTACTCTATATGTACTCAAGATTAACAGGAGATTGAGTGAAAACGAGCATTTCACCCCCTCTTTAAATTGCATTGCATGTCAAGCTGAAATTTTAGCATCATTACTCCAGTCTTCAGTGTCACATGATCCTTTAGAAGTCATTCTAATGTGCTGATTTGCTGCTCAAGAAACATTTCTTATTATTATCAATGTTGAAAACAGCTGTGCTGCTTAATATTTTTGTGGAAACTAATACTTTTTTTCAGGATTATTTGATTAACAGAAAATAAAAAAAAATAAAAAACATTTATTTGAATGAAATATTCTGGAATAGTATAAATGTTTAGATTAATTTAAAAGAATGAAAAACTTCAGCATCAGGCGGCATTTATTTTTACGAAAAATTGCAACATTTGTATTACAGAATGTACATCTGCGTCAAGGTGCATGATTAAATGCATCAATCTTGTATCATATTACTTTTAATAATGAATTGTACTAAATTAATAGATTAAACTAACAGCCATGAAAAAAACAAACAAAAAAAGATTACATTTAGATATTTATTCACATATAAAAATGTAAACAGATTAAATATTTATGTCACTTTGATGCTATTCAAAATCGACATTGTCCATTTACACAGTCAGTGTTCATAAATGCACTTGTATGTATTCAGCAGATCTGTCTCGGTCAGTGACACAGTGTCTTGTCAGAGTCATGTCATTGTGATAACCCTTTTGTGTCACAGCTGATGAATCCCAGTCAGAGAACAATATCAGACTCAGGGGCTGTCAGATATTGATTTCAGATTATTGAAGCCCAATAGGCTCCCCCAATCTACACCAGAGAGAAATCGAAGCCTAAAGATTCATTTATTTTTCTTGCCAGTTTGGCAAGAGCAAACATGTTTTACGAAGCCTGACATGTTGTGCTACAGAAAACACTTTATTGGTTGACAACAGCTCACGTCTCGTCAAGAATCCGAGTGCCAAAACCTACTTTGATTACATTCTGAGACATCAAAACAAACAAGGCAAGAAACCCCACAACAGTATATTTTTAGACAGACTAACCTTGCAAAATTCATGAAGTATATCACAGCTGAACAACCCACTGTTGACATTTTACTATACAGCTTGTCATCATTTTCTATCGATCAACATTCAAACATGTTGTTTGACAAATAGTGTAACTCATAGATAATTAATGTTGTATTTATATACAGTTTGATAGTTGACATGTCTGAAGATGAAAAATATTTTGTTCAGCTAGTTTTTCACTTTAAGCAAAGACAGCCTAATATTGCCTAAGCAATCTCGTTCATTTGCAGATATTCAGTCAAACATTGTTTAGGTGGGTATCAATACCTTCAGGGAACACATTTAGGTGTAAAGTACTGCTTGCTTTATGAAAGGCAGTTGGATGTGAAATAAATTGCTATTTAATCCAAACTAAAACATGTCAATCCACCACAAAACTGTTTTCAGCCCACACCCAGACAATCAGACGTGAGGTCAACACACACACACACACACGCGCACACACACACACACACACACACAAACACACAGAAATCCAGAGCAGACAGTGCTGAGGAAGGTTTTGATAAAGGTAAACTGGGAAGCAGAGATAAAAGAACAGCAGGAGCTAAAGTCCACAATAAAGCTTGTTCTAACAAAGCACACAAAAACACAGGCGTATTTGAACAAGAAAAAACACTGAAGAAAAACTAAAATTTGATCCTAAGAATAGAACAGTGTATCCATCTTGTGATGTCTAGTAGGGGAAACTGTTCAACTACACATTAATGGAAATATCTAATCAGTCAATCACATGACAGCTCAACACAATTAGGCATTTAGATGTGGTCTAAACAATTAAGCACTAGAAGGGGGAAGAAAGGTGATCTAAATGACTCCTTAACATGGCATGGTTGTTGGTGCCAGATGGGCTTGTCTAAGTATTTCAGAAATTGCTACTGGGATTTTCATGCACAATCTTCTCTAAAGGGTTTACTGAGAAAGGTTCGAAAAAGAGAAAATATCTAGTAAGTGACATGACATACAGCTAAGTATGGTGACCCATTCTCAGAATTTGTGCTCTGCATTTAACCCATCCAAAGAGTACACACACAGCAGTGAACACACACACACACTGTGAACACACACCCGGAGCAGTGGGCAGCCATTTATGCTGCAGCGCCCGGGGAGCAGTTGGGGTTCAGTGCCTTGCTCAAGGGCACTTAAGTCGTGTTATTGCCTGCCCGAGATTCGAACCCACAACTCCAGGGTTAGGAGTTAAACTCTCTCGCAGCATAACGCACCATATCACAAAAATCATCTCATCTCAATGATTTCACTATACTCAAATGACCTCCACAGTCACCAGATCTCAATCCAATAGAGCAGCTTTGGGATGTGGTGGAATGAGAGACTCACATCATTGGTATACAGCTAAATCTGCAGCAAATGCATAATGCAGTCATGTCAATATGAACTAAAATCTCTGAGGAATGTTTCCAGCACCTTGTTGAATCCACGGTAAGCCACGAACAATTAAGGCAGTTCTGAAGACAAAAGGGGGTCCAATCTAACAAGGCATACCTACAGCAATAATGTGGCCTGTGAGTCTATATACATACATATACACACATATAATATACATATATGTGTCTTCAGCGTGTCCCACAGAAAGCATATGTGATCCTAGACCACAAAAGTCAAAAACAGTCATAGCGATCAATTTTCCAAATGTAGTAAATTTAAGCTCAAAAGGGAAATGTATATGAATAATTACAATTAATTATGATTAATTACAATTATTTATATGGGCTGCCAGTAACTAGCAGAATTAAATTGCCATCAACTAATCTGTTCATCAAGCGAACACTTAGCATGATTTCATATGAACTCTAAGGATATTTTCATGGCCACAGAAAATACTTTCATGCATTAGAGCATGTAGCAAAATCTGAATCGTAAAGGGACACTGATTTGTAAAGAAGAATCAGAAACTCATGTAATTTGTGAACAAGAGTTTTATTAACTAAACACTAACGCAAACTACAAACAAAAACATACATACATACAATCACTCATACAGAGGAAAGGACAAATGAGATTTGATGGATGATACCATCAGGAAAACCAGAGAATAAAGCTAAGAAAATCTATTTAAATATATTTACAGTAGGAAATTTACAATATATCTTCATGGAACATGATCTAATATCCTAATGATTTTTGGCATAAAAGAAAAATCTATAATTTTGACCCATACAATGTATTTTTGGCTATTGCTATAAATATACCCCAGCGACTTAAGACTGGTTTTGTGGTCCAGGTTCACATATTAAAGTTTAGCTGAAGGGAATGAATTTGTCATAGTTAATACCAGCAGAAACTGAATTTTAAATATAAATGTGATTTGAAGAGAGAATAAAAAACAACTGAACATACTGAGCAACAAGGCTTACTGGTTAAAAAGAAGACACATGCGTTTAAAGTGACAAGGATGAAAATCATTTAAATGCTACAAAAATATGATTACGTTTCTTTGGCCATGTGCAGCCTTTCATGTCACACCTCCTCTCAGAAAATTATGACATACACTTGAAAAGTAATGGACACTTTTATCATAATATCAGCCATGCAGGCTCGACTGATTCGTAATTTACGTCATTATCGTCTCAGATAATCTCTTTGGGCAAGTGAAGCGAGACCAAATGTGCCAGATCATATCCAAAATGTTTGAGACTGCTTTGAGCTTCGATGCCGTGACTGAAATTCAACATTACCCTACAATAACAACACTTGACCTTTCCACTTCCTTTTTGAGGGTGAATAATCGAAGACGGATTTTCATTTCGGTCTAAACAGTTCCTTTAAAAATGCTTTCCACTGCGAGCTCATGTCCTGTAGTTTCTCTCCAGCCCTGTATATCACAGAGCAACGAGAGGCGAGAATGGGCTGTAGGCAGCACTGAGACAGGTTGTCAGAGAATAACGGGTTGCAGTCGGCTGGGTTTGGGGACTGGGATGAACAGGGCCGCAGTGCTGTGGCCAGCAGGAAAGTTGTGCAAAGGTTCATCATCATCAACAGGCTCTGTTCAAGAGCAGAGGATCGATTGTTTCATCTCCTCTGTGTACTGGAGAGATAGATTCATCCTATGACTTTTCACTTTTCCTTCTTTTTCTCTCACTCTTTTTGATCCCATGCTGTGGACGGATTTCTCTCGCAGGCATCTGAGAACCTGTGCACGCACACACTTTTCCCTCCTTTTCATCACTCACTGAGCCAATACGCTATAAGCTCATATTTTTCATTGTCTTCTTGGTAAGCTGTGGGTATGTTCTGGTGTTTGTACAATACTGAAAGCCTCAACAAGGGTAGATTAAATGTCCACGTATGGATGGCTACGCGGAGAGGATCGGATTCATCCCATTTTGTTTTTCCTGACTTGTCGAGGAAATCAAATGCAATCCCAACATCCGAAACCATATTAGATTCTGAAAAACATTTTGAACAAAGAACCATTATGATGTAAATGAAGAGTTTGCACTATTTTAAAGTTGCTAATCAAATGTTTTTCCATTCCACTGGATCATCTCCAATTATGCTGGAGAATGAAAATGTATTTCAAAGTTCCAATATTTTAAGAACTAGTTAGTTTTAGTTAGTTGGTTGGAGATTATCCTAACTTTAACAGTTAGTTATTTACACAGCTTTTTTAACAAGATAAAAAAACATTTACAAATGCTTCTTAAATGTCAGTTTTTCTAGGAATTTTTCACTAATCCGACCCCCGGGTTTGACAAACTTGTTGAGTTCATGCAGTTTGTCATGTTACTTTTTTTTTTTATGTTAACGATATGAAATAAGATATTTTAAATCACAAGAAATCCAAGTTTTTCATTTGTGGTCAGTACTAAAGATACCTGCCAGTGGCTGATGTCAACAATTTGTGTTGGAGTAATATCAAAGCTGTCTATTTTTACTTTTGCGTGCGAGGTAAATATGCAGACATTCTTGTCTAAAAGGTAAGGATTGAAGGATGTCTTTGATGTTGGTTAGCAGCAAGTAGTCTACAACACCTGCATATCACTCCTCAACAGCCTTTTCCACTTAATACTTCTGAATTTAATCTCTTTTAGCCAAAACTGTTCACCGAAGACAGACATGTAAGGGCTGTCCTTAAGAAGCAGTCCTATTTCAGAAGAAACCATCCTAAGGATGCACTCGTCTATACAGGTACAGGAGGACATATCCAGAATTCCAAGGCCACATTTTCCTCCAGCAGTTATTTCCTTAAAGAAATAGTTCACTCAAAAAAGAAAGTTCTGTCATAATTTACTCACCCTCATGCCATTCCAAACCTGTAAGTCTTTTTGTAACTCAATTATTTTCTGAACTGACACGGTTATGAATGACCGACAGCTGAAGAGCATTCTGAATGTTTTTGTCCAGACAATAAATGTCAGTCGGGACAAAACCACAATTTGGATTCCATTGACTTTTACGGATTGGTCTGATTTTACTGATTACTGATCCAGTACAAATACCTAAACATTTTTAAATTAAGACATATTTTCAGTTTATTTGTTTTCTTACCTACTGGCAGATTTGTTCTTCTTCTTGTTGTTAAAATTAAAAAAAAATAATAATAATTTTTTATATATATATATATATAAATTCACATAGCTTATTCACATAGCTCAAGTAATTTTTGTCTTAAATATATCTTGAATTAATGTTCAGATATTTGTACAAGACACAAAAACCAAATAAAATCATTCTAATGAGGAACCTTTATTATGATTTTCAACAATACAATTATAATCAATACAAATCAAATCAACAGCCCAGCCTGAGTGAATTGCACTGCTTAACAGTTAAAATTTTTAAGGTAAACTGCTCTGGGACAAACTGATTTAAAATACTGTAAATTACACTCGGTGACCACAAAAAGCACCCGTTCAATTAGTCTTTCCACACACACCCACCTAGCCAGTGTTCGGCCACATCCAGCAGCAGAGACTCCCTACTTCTGAATCGATTGATTGCCTTGCTACTATTGGAAATGAATGGGGACAAAGGCTCAAGGCCACTTGAATTCTAATGAATTTCTGAGAAATGTATCATTGAGTGTTTTGTCCTAATTAAAAAGAGTTGCATGAGTGTAGCGAGGAGCTTGGTGGTCCATAAGGACTCTGTTAATCAGAAGTCTCCTTCTGTGTGAATTAACAATATATTGCACTGAATAGCCAAAGCAGGGAAATTGATGGTGCTGAACCAACTATTATGGATTTAGAGTTAAGCCCATTGTAACTGCTCGTTTTCTAACCATAACATATAACTTTATAAGCATAAATCAACATTATATAAAGCGTAATATAACTACCATCATCACTCAATGTGAAGAATTTAGAGAATATTGTTATGCCGCTGCACTATTGCTAGGAGAAAAAAAAAAAAACTATAAATGAGTCTAAGATTATTTTTCTTCATCATTATTATAAAATTGAGTTCATTGCCTCACTCTAAACTAAATTCTCCAAATACAGTAATTTAAAATGGATAATATTCTTTAGCTCAAAACAATAATAAACCTGTATGTTTCTTTTCTGTGTTTCTTAGTCTTCTTATGTAGAGTTTTAATACTTGTTTTCGTGAATAGACCAAATGTACAGTATGTGATTATTGGCACAGCAGGAAGTTAGCAGAACTAAACAGAAACCAGAAAGCATTCATACTAAATCATGTTTCACCCTGTGACACAGAGCTCTAGAACGGACCCAATTATTTGTTTGTCTACTGACAGAACTTCAGGATGAATGATTACCTCTATACAAACTTGGGCTAGTGGTGTTCCATTTGAGTCCTAGCAAAAACAATGCTAGCACAAGCGCATTCATTTCCATTGAATTAAACAAGCCCATTGCCGAACCAAAAAGTCTGAATATTGTTAAATGTACCTTATCATGTTGAAACAGCAGCATGACATAACAAATTATTTTGATGGAATGCATCCTGTTGAATTATGTTTACATTCAGTTGCGGAACAGATGAGTGTAAAATCTGCATTGCATGTTACTGGCATGCTAGTTTGTAGATGTCTCTTATTCATTCATTCGTTCATTCATTCATTCTTTCTTTCTTTCAGTTGTCTGAGGATTGGTATTTAATCATTGGATCTTGTTTGGATGACAGCTTATTTGCAAGATGGCAAATAATGCCGAACCAGACACTTTAATATGGTGCTTGAGTGAATGTCATTACTTAACAACTACTTAAGTACTTATTTGTGTATTAATGCAGGTATTTCTTGAATCTGGCTAATTAAATGTGGTTAATTTGCAAAAATAAACTCTCAGTTCAAAATGGAATTCTACAACTTGGTTGTTGCTTTAAACAAGAATAGTTTTTTTTTTCTTTAAAAAGGATTGTTTCATAAACCTACTTTTCTTTGTAACCTAACATCATATTAAATTAGATTTATGAGGTTCTGAATATCAGCACAACTGTTACTTATTTAAAGAATGAAAACTAATGAGCCTATTTTCAATGAAGGGCTCTGAAGTAAAGAAACTTCCTGCCGACACGTGACGTTCTGACATGCACTTTTATACTGGAACAGCACAGAACTCAAACTTTTTGCCTTCCCTGTCATTTCAGAAAGCATTTTCTCCCTCAGTCAGCCTTTTTCACACAGACTCATTAAAGAAATGGAGGCATACACATCTTAAATATTTGAAAGATATATGTTTTGATCTTTTAGCCATAACTCAATGTTGTCTACCATCAATTAATTAATATACCCTTGACAGAGCCAAAGGGTGAAGCACTGAAACTGAGAATTGTTTCACATTATGTGGCATATTTCAAATCATGCAAATTTCAATAGGCTTCGTAAATCCCTTGGTAGAAGTTTTCCATCAGTATAAATGCAGAATATTCATTACGTTTTATTTTTCTTTTATTTTTTTTACTGCACAGCTCAGTGTGGGGTATATCAAAGACCTGGCTCTCAATAAGCACAGCTTGCACAAATAGAAGAACAACCAGAGTTTTAGAGTTACAATTTAGTGCACAAAAGAAGAAAGTTTGCATACAGCTTTGGTAAAAAAATAAATAAAATAAATATCAAAAGTTACAAATAAGTAGGAAAATCTTCCTTTTCTTTGGAATGTTCTCCCACTGAATCATATGAGTATCAGATTCACAGAAATTTTCATTTCTGCAAATGCTGTGTTGTTAATGAGACTGCAAGGCTTTGTCCTGATAATTATTTGAAATATGACATCCTGGCAATATAATGTAACCATTTTAAAATAATAATAATAATAATAATAAATGTCTTTGAGTTATCCTGAACACGTTTCCTGTTCAAGCAAGTCCTTTTCAGTAAATCTGTGGATTCCATCTTGGAATACAAAGAATAAAATGCTAAAAAGCCTATGATGTTACGGCCAGATACCGCATGACTATCAATATTGTAAAAAGTGCAATATCTTATCTAAACCTGTGTTCCTGAAGCTCAAGTGGTAGAGATAGCCTGAATGCACTGTAAGTCGCTGTGGATAAAAAGCATCTGCCAAATGCATACATTTAATTTAAACCATGTGTTGTGAAAATAAAACTTGCCACATAGAATATTATCTGCACATACTGTAATTTTGGGATGCATTTATAGCTAATTATCTCTTTTTTTCTTATCCAATTCCACTGCAATAGATAAATTGATTCATTTATGAATTAAATAACATAAAAATATAAGTGTTGCCAACTTACTCAAAGAGGCATGCAAAAAAAAATGGTTCTCACATAAAATTATCTTATTATTAATGTTAAAAACAGTTGTGCTGCTTAATATTTTTGTGGAACACATATATTCTTTGATTAATAGAGAGCATAAAATAACACCGTTCAACAACATCAACATTTATTTGAAATAAAACTAAATTATAACTGTCTTTACTGTCACTTTAGATCAATTTTAAGCATTCCTGCTGAATTAAAGTATAATGTATTATTTTCCGCAGACATACAAAAAATAAATAAATAAAACAAAACCTGTCCCCAACTTTTGAACAGTAGTATAAATGGCAAAGTGCATATTGTGGGTCCTAGTCACTGGTCACAAATATTCTATATAGCCTCTCAATTAACTGTATACTAAATACACAAGAGTAGTTTTAGGCACACATGAAACTACAGGACAAGTCAACTTCCCAAAAGGATGAAATGTCAGCTACCCACAATAAATCAAAGACTGTAAAGAGTAATATCAGAAGGGTAAAACGTGACTTGTTTATTTATTCTACTGTTGAGGCCAACAGATGTGAATACAGATTCATTAAAAATGTATCAAGATAAACTTTTTTTAGTTAAACTAGACAGAAACACATAAGAATGATCGGTGCATACCCTGGACATATATCTACAGTACATGGGTATTGAGACACATACAGAAAACCCTTCATATTATGGTATGCATGTTGTATAAATATACTTATGCTAATGGACATACAAGGCCACATTCGCCCCTGCTCATACAGAGTGTCAGAGCAGTTCTCTGGTAAGATATCTACCAAGGTGCCAGTGATGAACTGCCTGGATTTGAGAACATAGGCCTGACTGCCTGAGGCACAATGTTGCATCAGAATTTCAGCCAAGAATATGAACACACACACACACACACGCACACACACACATGCATACAAACACATTGCAAAGATCCCTAAAAAGCTGCAGCCTACCTGTGCTTTGCATTCTTAGAGCAGGATGTGGAAAGGGCAGCAGCAAGCACATAAATCATCAACTCAATAAACCTCCAGTACTGTCTCAGTGGAACCAGTCATTTTTCTGCATCGCACAAACACAAACATTCACACACAAACACATGCAAAGTCAGCTCTGTCTCAGTGGAAACATTTGGTTTTTGAATCAGATATACTCAAAAATGGAAACATGTCAGAATGATCTTTTATGCAGCATTTCATCTGAATGGTAGATTGTTGTTGTGTATGTTTTGCTGTATAGATGGCTTTTGCTTATATACAGCTATCTGAAGTTACATACAGGAATTTTATTGCTTATGAGGTTCCTTTTTTTCTGAATCTACTGTAAACATGCCATGAAATTAAATTGGGAGATTTCAGGATTTTAGTCTTTTAGCTTAGACAACATCTACTGTATATGCTATTGTACTCTTTTAAAGCTGATACATTTAAATATATATACATACAGTATGCTCTCCAGAACGAGGATGTCCCCTACGCTTAATATAACAAGTAGAAAATGTAAAAAAAGGCACAACATTCGGGTTCTAGAAATAAGAGGTCCTACGGTGAGCTTTGAGGTTGTTAATCAATGATAAATATTTTAGTTGAAAAGCCCCTGATGAAACCATTAGTCTGTTATTTCAACATATAAAAATCATATATCAGACAAGAGCTCAAGGGTTAGCATGTGTTATATTCATATCAGCTTCCATTTTAATAAACAAAACAGTTTTCTACTCTGACATTAGGTTAAGTAGAGATAATTCATACATACAAATGAAGTGGTTTCATTGTAGATCATTTGTGGGAAACCTCACTTTCGGGGAGGTTAAATCATTAGTCCCAGGCATTTATTTGAACTGAAGTCCAATTAATAGGAGGTAATCAAGCGTTTAATTAAAAACCCAATTTTGAGCCACCTTGAATCATCTAGTGGTTGTGTTTTTTCCCTCCTCATTTTGACTGAGCACAGCAATGAGTAGGTTTCTGTCCTTCCACATAAATTATTCATTTTGACTATCTCCAGAAAGGCCTGAAGTCAAATTTGGCTTGATCTGTTGGTAATTTGTTCCACTAGCAAAACCCACTTCCTCCTTAATCTCTCCGAAACAACACAAAATATGTTCGTTTTCACTGTTAAATGATATTTATACTTCATTAGTATGATAATACCTTCTAATTTTAAAGCAAACACTCTTTGCATTTCAGAGTTACAGATGTACCAGTATCAAATTTGCCTGAAAACTGGGCATATAACCTGCTACATGGAGCGAGGCTATTAGATTGTTATTAGGATTGTTTTTCTGCTTTAGACAGATCCTGTAACAATGTGATTCAGTTCTGAAGAATAACAAGCGATCTGCATCCTGGTTTGGGAAACAGTTCTTGGTTCATTCTAAAAATATATAAATAAATAAATAATAGTAATAATACCAAGCTAAAAATAATATTAAATGTATAGTATGAAAATGTAGATAATATATGTAGATGAGTTAATTTGTTCATCAGAACAGATTTGGAGAAATTTACAATTATATCACTTGCTCACCAATGGATACTCTGCAGTGAATGGGTGCCATTAGAATGAGTGTCAAAACAGCTGATAAAAACCTCAAAATAATAAACAAGTGATTCACCTGACTAGTCAATCAATTAATGTCATGTGAATTGTAACTTGTTTTTATCAGCTGTTTGGACTCTCATTCTCACGGCACCCATTCATTGCAGAGGATCCATTGATGAGCAAGTGATATAATGCTAAAAATTGCACCATTTATTTTTCTGATGAAGAAACTACGTCTTGGCCTGAGAGTGAGCACGTTTTAAGCACATTGTAATCATTTTTTTTCAAAGGTTGAAATACACTGATATAAAAGGTGAACCGTCTTCAAAAGAAAATAATATAATCCTTTTTTTTTTCTTTTTGCATTTTGAAGATCTACAGCAAGGATTCTCAAATCTGGACTTTCGAGATCCACTTTCCTGCAGAGTTTAGCTCTAACCCTAATCAAACACACCTGAGCATGCTAATCAATGACAATCAATGTCCTCGGGATCATTAGAAAAATACAGGCAGGTGACTTTGATCAGGATTGGAGCTAAACTCTGCAGCGCACTGGACATCCAGGGCAAGATCTGAACTTACGAAGATGTGAGCTTTAAACTCACATGCTCAGCCACAAACAGAGACAAGGCGTTTCTCAATGTCAAGGATACTTCCTTGGCAGGACTGATCCTTCCAAGTCACTTCCTTCAGAGGCTAGGTGAGACTCCTCTTTAGCATACGGAGAACACGTAAATGGAACAGCCTAGCAAGTGCACGTAATTGCGTCATTACGTCAGTGTAAAGGTCCGTTTGAATAATGCTGTGAATGGTATCATTAAATTACTTTGGACAACTTAACTAGTTATTTATAAAAGAAATGCCGTTGACGCAACCATTTGTTAAATGACAGGTCCGGTTCAGTTAACCATTTTTATTTGTATAATTTACAATATCAATACGGTAGTAATTTGTACTGGCATTTAAACGTCAAACTTTACTTTTATTTACTACAGTTATAACAAATGTTTGGTAACGTAAATAAAAACCGTTAACGCTCCGACTACGTTAATGTTCGACATATTTTTTTAAATTTTTTTTTTGGAACTAACGTTAGATAGCAAAGCTGAGCGAATAGGATTGTGGGTGATTTGAGAGTGCGAAGAGCGCGAAGGATACACATATGCATCCTTTCCTGTGTATGGGATATTCTTCGAACGAAGGACTCAGTCCTTGGTTGAAATTCCGAAGATCCTCAACATTGGAACAGTCCTTCGACGGATGTCGATGACGTAGCATCCTTGAAATACTGGCTTCCGAGGATCCTTCCTTGACATTGAGAAACACCTACAGTTTGAGGATATTGCCAGAGGGTTGGAATTTCAAGAAAGAAAAACTCCTTCAGATGAATAGTAGAGATTGAAGAGAAGTAAGATGCTTACAGTACCTGAAAACAAAACAAAAACAAAAAAACACCAGTTTTTCAACCCTTCCCTAAAGCTCAGGTTTTGTTGATGACCGATACAAAATTGTTAGTTAGAATGAGGTCTGCATGCTAACAAGATAATTTAAGATGCAGAGAAAAATGTGCAGAAATGCATACTAAAGCAGTTCTATAGCATTTACTCTTAAATAATTACACAAATTACATGTAGGGTTAAGGAACAGTCAAAATGGCTATAGTTAGCTACTAGAACATTCCACAGATGCACAGTGCTAAGAAAGGTCTTAAAAAAGCTAGGTCTTAGAAAAGCTAGTTCATGCATTCATGACCTCTAGACTGGACTATTGTAATGCTCTTCTAGGTGGTTGTCCTGCTTCGTCAATAAACAAGCTACAGGTAGTCCAAAATGCAGCAGCTAGAGTCCTTACCAGGTCAAGAAAATATGATCATATTACCCCAATTTTACAGTCTCTGCACTGGCTACCTATTAAGTTCCGTATCAGTTACAAATTATCATTACTTACCTATAAGGCCCTAAATGGTTTAGCTCCTGCGTACCTAACTAGCCTTCTACCACGTTACAACCCATCACGCACCCTAAGGTTACAAAACGCTGGACTTTTGGTCGTTCCTAGGATAGCAAAGTCCACTAAAGGAGGTAGAGCTTTCTCACATTTGGCTCCCAAACTCTGGAATAGCCTTCCTGATAATGTTCGGGGTTCAGACACACTCTCTCTGTTTAAATCTAGATTAAAAACACATCTCTTTCCAGAACACCTGAGAAGAGATGATGCTGACCCTCAGAGGACCTCAGATGATGCTGACCCTGAATCAACAAACAGAACTAACAATTATTGCTAAATGTGTGACTGAATCATATAATAACTTAATTAATAATATTGATAGTTCATCGTCTAGCTGACTACGTCTTGTATTATTATTATTATTTTTATTTTTTCTAAAATCCTGTCAAATGTGCACAAACTACTAGCTACTACTAAATATTGTAGAAACATAATTTTCTGTAAAGTTGCTTTGTAACGATTTGTTTTGTAAAAAGCGCTATACAAATAAACTTGAATTGAACTTGAATTGAAAAAAGGTCTTAATGTTTTTCTTTAAACGGTCAGTGAAAAGAAGTACTTACTTAACCTTCTGAAAATGCTAGTCATTAACCTAGGGAGGTCAAAATAAATTAGCTAATTTAATTTCCTTTATATTTTTCAGTTGTCTTTCTTCCAGGAAAAGACTTTAAATAAACATCCAAATTAAATCCCACTAATCTTTAGTCCAAATGATGTTTGTTTTATGAGTGCCACAGTTTTAAAGAAAGCTACATTGTTTAAGAGAAATTGGAGAAAATCATGCAGCAACAGGTTTTTCAATGTTTAATCATTATCAGGTTTAAATTAGACATTGAATTGAGTTACCAACTGAACATCGCTGTGTGTATGTGTGTGAATGATGTAGCTCACACGTCACTGTCAGCGTGATTTATGTATGCCATGTCAAGCACACGGTATAATGACTTGAAAATCTCAAACACTTATTTTTTGCTAACATGGACTCAAATAGTGCAGTGTGACTGAAGCTATACGGACTGAATTTATGCGAAAAGCCCTGCACTGCGCTAATCTGTATGAAGCTATCAGTGGCTCGTAGCACAATTGTCTCTCAAATTTTTTGCCATGCATGTGTTGCCCAGAACAGGTGATTCCCATAATTCAGTAGTATTTATAATGTAATAGGCTATATGATTCTGTTCATTAAGAATACACTTAATGTATTTAAAATGAATCAAAATATCAGCTAAGTTAAACCAATTAGATCTTTCTTCTTTGTATGACATAGCTGTCTATGAATATACAACACAGTCTCACTCTCTACTCGTCAAATGTCTGACGCATGGTCAAGTGATCTGGCGTCACTTTTTTGACGCACTGGGTATACCTTTGGCGTTATTTTTCAACGTGCAGGTTAGTCCGATAGACTTCTATAGAACTCAGTAGCGTTTATATTTGACGTCTTGGTTCAGCACACCGCAACTACACTGAATAAATAAAAATAAATAATAGGCTACAAATATATATATATATATATATATATATATATATATATATATATATATATATATATATATATATATATATATATATATATATATGACAGAGATCGTTTTTATCTGGCCCTCCAACTTGTTTTTGAGGTTTAAATATTCTCGCAATCTGATATTAAAGTGATCTCTGTGCCAAAGCTTAGCGCGTTCATCAGTGGTGAGTTTAACAACACTCAACTGCAGGTAAAACAGCACTCAGCGGTGAGTTTGACCAAAGCAACACTCAACTGCAGGGAAAACGGCATAAAAAGGTGAGTTTAACAACGCTCCAAGGCGCGTGCAAGTAAGCAGTTTAACCGTTTTCTTACACACCATTCTCGCTTATCGCTTATTCATAGTTCATCATCTCTATGAAATCACGTTCAAGAAGTCTCATTCAGCACACATCGCGATACTTGCCATCAGTTTCCATGTGCCACAGGGTCGGTGAGTAGATATAATTACGCTCTTTTAATGCCTGTTATAAAATGTATTCTGTCTTTATTAATCAGATTAGCGCCATATTGTTTACTCGCTGTATTATATCAGTCATCCGAGGCTGTCTTTGAGTTTCATTGCGTTTAACTAAGTGAACACACCTGCTAACTAGTGTGATTAAACCCTGTCGGTCACGTGACGTGCCATAGACTTTCAATATATTCATTTCATGTCAAAGATGTAAATTTGTAGTAAAATCATGGTAACCACGGCATGTACAATAGCAACAAATTAAATTTGAAGTTAAAACCCAGGAACGGGACATTTACCATGTTTTTACCTCAGTAACTGTAGTTCTACTATGGTATACTATGGTATATTAATAATCAATACAACAATAAAATAATCATCAAACTAACTTTGGTTGTACAACTGTAATTGTCGTTTTTGATGTACTTTTATATTACAGATATCACACATTTACTGTATCATGCTTTTGAACATTTTTATGTAAATCCAAAAAAAGTAAATGAATGAAAGGACACATTTTTCCCTTCCTGCAGTTCATTCATATCAGTTTATATTTTAAATATTTTGCTCACAAAACATTATTAAAATTCTGTTTATAATTCTATTTTATTCTACCCCTCCCCCTTTCTTATTTTTATTATTATGTATTTTTTTTTAGCTGAAAAGATGTAAAGGAAGCAGTCATCCCTGTGGTGTTTGTGGAGAGGTTTTCCTTCAGAAATGGAGAAGACTGAAAGCTGCGGAGGCAGACATTTGCAGCAGTAAGTCTGTGTTGGTTTTACCTTTTTATCAAACTGCTGTTATAAATTGCAAAGCATTTTTTTGCACTGTCCAAATACCCACACTTACCATCTTTGCACTTGACCAATCGATTATTTATTTGACGTATTTCCTATGTTTAGGCCAAGTGTTCGAGTGAGCATGGTGACCACAAGTGTGTGTCGAACTTTTCATCACCTGATGACATTGGTTCCCGTTCCTGATCCTGGAGAACCCCAGCACTGCACGGTTTTGGCGTCTCTCTTATCTCACAAACACACTTTTGAGGTCTTGGAGTCTTCACTGATGAGCTGATGAGTTGAATCAGGTGTGTTTGATCAGGGAGACATCTCAAATGTGCAGTGTTGGGCTTCTCCAGGACCAGGATTGGGAGCCACTGCCTTACGGGACACACTTAAGTGTTTACAGAGATTTTTTTTTTTTTTTTTTTTGATTATTATTCAACTTTGCATTTTAAAAGAAATTCTAATTCTCTTTTCATTAGTCCCTATTACAGAGGACAATTAAATTTTTGGGGCTTCTAATTAAGTGAAAAAAAAGCAGTTGCAAATGATGTACAAAATAAATATACTTTTCTGTACACCAAGAAAACATGCAACACTTTGTTTTACTTCCAAATTATTCTCAGTATCTAATTATTATTATTATTATTATTAATAATAATATTTCACATACATTGGAAAGGTTTCCGTGAGCAGATCAATTACACTACTGATAACATTCCTTTAAGCATGTAATATATTTTTTTATAATTCATATAAATATAGCTTGCTATTATTGACTAGCTTTTAATAATAGATGCATTTAATATATAATTATACAGCATCTTTACAGAGGCTGGTTTTATGGTCTAAAAGTAGCATGTAATAATATTTCCTTCCTTTCTGTCTTTCAGGATTGTTCGCAGATAATGATGTTCTTCTCGATCATGCACAAGGACTCACCTCTTTAACTCTTTATCTTCCCAACACACACAGAAATGCTCCCTTTATCAGTGTTTAGACTTTGCAGTGCAGTTTTGTTTTAGTTCTAAGCTTATAATGAATACATTGTGACCTTCCAGCAACCCATATATTGTATACAGAACCAGTGATCAAAACAATGGTTGAAAATAGTATTTTTATATTGATAAAGCATTGTGTTCTCTTTTTCAAGCTTCATACAGTAAACTTTACTTCTGGTGCTTTTATCATAAAAAAACAAACATCAGTTCTCATCAGCAGTTTTCGTAAAGGACGTATTCATGCACAGCCATCCCCTAGTTCCAGTCATGAAGTGAATGATGTTATTGTCAGTTTTATTTCTGCAATTTTATGTAGCAGGTGTTTGTTTTCCTGAACGTTATCTTTCTTCCATTGTTCGGACAATCAGTGTTTATTTGATGCTGTGCTGATGGAGGTTTATAGATGATATTGCACACTTGACATGCATGTCTTCATGGTCTTTATTTTCTGAGTTTGAAACAGTGTGTTGTATCACTTTTTGGTCAAATAAATTCTTCAGTGTTCTCTGAAAGACTATCTCTATTTACTTTTTTTTTTAAATAAAAGTATTTGCAAAGAATTTTTATTCTTCATAGTGGCAAAAACAACTTATTGACAGAGGATGCAGTGCAGTTATATGGGCAATTTGTCTTTGAATCAGTTTTTTTAACTCTGTTTTTATTGCTAGAGTTCAATTGGTAAAGAATGGCAAATCACAGAAAAACTAAAGTGAATAATTTTTATAGATTTAAAACAAAACAACATGCAATTTAAATGTTACAAGCTAATCATTTGATTAGAAAATGCACCTGTCTTTGAAAAAAAAAAAAAGATTTAATGAGAGGAATCGGTTCGATAGAACTGCGAATGCTGGCCATGTGCTCATCAATATTGCCCAATTTTTGTCAAGCTGAAAACAATAATTAGCGCATTTGCATTATTGTTGGAGGAAGGTGTAGACGTTAATAAAACACAATCTAATAGGTAGCAAATGTTATTGATTGTTAACCAATCTATCCCTTCAGCCGAAAAACGAAAGTCATCGGTCATAAATGGATAAGGAAGCGTGACGCCGCTGCTCAGCTTTGATATCATTGGCTGTCAATGTCCCTTGTCATCGCAGGGTTGTCTGTGGTTGGACTATCCTTTAACCCATACTAAACAGCGCATCGTGTTACAGAAGAACGTTTTGCTACTATTATCACATTAGTAATATATTAAGTCAAAAATTAAGGGTTGCTATGTTGAGGAAAATTACCTCTTTAGCGAGATCCTAACCCTAACCCTAATCATAACTTTGATGAACTACAAAAAACAGCCCCTAGTTTCGCCTTTCCATATATAGAACGACGGAGGCTTGTGGGTAATGTAGTTTAAATCGTTTTATTGACGAAATGAAATAAATAATATATTTAATGGAAAACTGGATATATGAATAGTTTCATTGTGTAAACCTCTATGATATAATTGAAAGACAGAGTGAAATTTGGTATTTTAGAGGGAGCAATATTTAAAATGGCTTTATGAAACATTTCCATTTATTTCTGAAAACTGTGCCCGACATTATTTTATCAGCATAGCATAAGTAAAAATTCTTCTGGTTTTCTCTTTGATTCATTAATTGGACTCTGATTTACAGCCATTTCAAATGTACAGTTTTTGGCTCTTCCGGGGGGTGCTACTGGGCCCCTGGGGGTAGAAGGGCAGTAAAACCTACATGTATGTATCCTCCTCATAATGGACAACAAACTGAGCTGAGTCACATTTATATCTGACAGTTTTCATAGACTAACCTTTTCTTATTCTTATGTCATGAGCAGTAAAGCTTTTGACAGGACATGGTGAGGCCATCTGGTGAAACATGGCAAAATTAGAAAGAAATGATTTAATAATAAAAATTATAGATTATTTATTTTATTTTTGAAGTTAACAGTAATAAATATAATGGATGAACCTGCAACAACATGCCATTATCTATTCCCCACTGTTAAGCAGTAATCAAGGACAATTTATACACATTGTGATACTTCACTTTTCCACAAGGAATAATTCATGGAGTACTCAGAATACTATATATATTAACTAATTAGCAACAATCAGTGTAAAAATGTCCTCCTCATCCCCTTATCTGGGTCCTCAGATGCTGAACATCAGTAATGTGCGTGCTCTTGGATTTAATGCAGTACAAGATCCATGTTGATCATTCCTGCTACATTCTCAGTTATCCCTCAAGTGTTTGTAACTATAAAGTAAATGGCTTTTCAAAATAATTCATCTAGTAAATCCCTTTATATAGATATATAGGCATATTTGTGATTAAATATATACAATAATAACTTTCTGGTGTATTGTTGTTCCAGATGTCATTAATGTTTAAGCAAAAAATAATCCTGGTAATTAATATGTAGTTTTTCAAGTGTAGAATAAACCCATAGTAGCCTACAGTATCTAGTAAAATTATGAATTTACCAAGAATTTTCAACACACAATATTAACCATATTAATTTTATTGAAGTAGCTTCAAGACAAACACAATTCAAGGAAAATAATAAAGGATCAAAAATTCATTAATATCATAAATTAATCAGTTCACACAGATGAGTGATGAAATGTCCTTAAAAGTAAAAATAATCCATCCAGTCAACTGTGATACAGATCATGTGATGCATATAAGACATGTGATACTGTTCCAGAAAATAATGATTCCCATCATCACATCTAAACTGGTTTCATCTCCCCATCGTGATCTTCTTCTCTCGTGTCTGGAAACTGTTTGTGGTTGATATCCAGCACTGATGTGGTGTAGCTTCTCTCAGCCAGAGGATCTCTCAGTCCTAACATCCCAGACCTGGTCAAAGTGAAACAAGCAATCCAGATGAAGTTGTTTAATGGACAGAGAGCGCAGCTTATGTTCTGTGTGATTTTAGCAGGGTGAGCAACTATGACCCTTGTAGTACTGTACACTTACCATTCTTCAAGCTGTTTTAAGACCTTTAGAGAACGTTTTTCTCTGAAGACAATTTACCACATCCTCTCCTTTCAGTCCTTTCAAGAGCATCACTTGGTCAAAACCCCCCATTTGGCTGATGAGATCATCTGTACAAATTAAAATACTGCAATAAAAATTTCATTCTGCAAGAATTAAGGCAAAGGACTTGCTCATGAGACACCCCTTAGCATGTGACAGAATTTTTTGCCTCTATAATTCATCTATTGTTGCAGTAAATGTGTCTTTTTTCCCTCTCAAATTTATCTTCAAAGTTCCTGACTTCTCTCACAAATGTGTTTTAGTGTAAGGCCTGGCTTCAAACCAATCAACTATCAATCCACAATTTATAATACAACATTTATGAAACAATGAAATAATGTAAACCACTTACATAAAACTTGTATTCTTTTATTTAAGACAAACAGTTGGTGTTTTTTTTTTTTTTTTTTTACTTAAAGTTTAAAAATATTCCAGTCACACTTTGCCTACATGATTTAATTGTAATAGCTGTATATAATTTTTTTTTTTATTAAGCATAAAAACATAGAAAGAATAAATTACGGCTGAGATGAACAGTCCTGTGAGATAAAATCATAAAGTGCTGTAACACATAACACAGCATTGCACAGCATTGCTTCAACACACACATACCAGAGGACTTCTGTCTTTGTTTGGGCTCAAGATGGCCGTCTTCATTCCTCATGAGCAAATCATTTCCTTGGTCTTCCTTCTCTTTGGAAAAACAAGATAATCTTACTCTGTGTGCAATTAACATTGCTCATTAAACATATAATTAAGTTAATTTAAAATAAGATTCAGACCAGAGCATTTGATGAGTAAATGTTGATTCAAAAATATTTTAAACAAATGTACCTGGGAAGAGCTGATCATGGCAAGATTCGCTGAGACTCAGTAACAGCTCTTTTAGTTTTTAGGAAGGTTTGTGAGGGTTGGCTCTTAAAAGAGCTGTTGAGCTTGAACAGCATTATCTGCAAACAATCCTGTAAGACAGAAAGAAAGAAAAATATTACTACATTACATGCATCTTATACATTACTGTGCGTATGTGTGTGTGTAATTATACAGCTATATTCATATATATATATATAAAAAAAAAATATTACAAGCTAACAGGACTGTTATCAGTAGTGCGCAAGTCTTAATAATGCCAAAGCGCAGTGCCCTTAATGAACACTAAACCCACATTATCTCCAATACCGCTCCGGAGCTCTATACCAGGCTTAGTGTATCCCATCATGCATCAATTTTTGGAATAAATTGTGAGACCTTTTGTCGAGATCTCACAAGGGGTCACGGAAACCTTTACAATGTATGTAAAATATTAATAATAATAATAATAATAATAATAATAATAATAATTAGATATTGAAAATAATTTTTCAATTAATTTATTTTAAAATGCAAAGTTGAATGATCAAACTAAAAATCTCTGTAAACACTTAAGTGTGTCCCGTAAGGCAGTGGCTCCCAATCCTGGTCCTGGAGAAGCCCAACACAGCACATTTGAGATGTCTCCCTGATCAAACACACCTGATTCAACTCATCAGCTCATCAGTGAAGACTCCAAGACCTCAAAAGTGTGTTTGTGAGATAAGAGAGACGCCAAAACCGTGCAGTGCTGGGGTTCTCCAGGATCAGGAACGGGAACCACTGTCATCAGGTCATGAAAAGTTCGACACACACTTGTGGTCACCATGCTCACTCGAACACTTGGCCTAAACATAGGAAATACGTCAAATAAATAATCGATTGGTCAAGTGCAAAGATGGTAAGTGTGGGTATTTGGACAGTGCAAAAAAATGCTGTGCAATTTATAACAGCAGTTTGATAAAAAGGTAAAACCAACACAGACTTACTGCTGCAAATGTCTGCCTCCGCAGCTTTCAGTCTTCTCCATTTCTGAAGGAAAACCTCTCCACAAACACCACAGGGATGACTGCTTCCTTTACATCTTTTCAGCTAAAAAAAAAATACATAATAATAAAAATAAGAAAGGGGGAGGGGTAGAATAAAATAGAATTATAAACAGAATTTTAATAATGTTTTGTGAGCAAAATATTTAAAATATAAACTGATATAAATGAACTGCAGGAAGGGAAAAATGTTTCCTTTTATTTATTTACTTTTTTTGGATTTACATAAAAAGGTATCAAAAGCATGATACAGTAAATGTGTGATATCTGTAATATAAAAGCACATCAAAAACGACCATTACAGTTGTACAACCAAAGTTAGTTTGATGATTATTTTATTGTTGTATTGATTATTAATATACCATAGTAGAACTACAGTTACTGAGGTAAAAACATGGTAAATGTCCCGTTCCTGGGTTTTAACTTCAAATTTAATTTGTTGCTATTGTACATGCCGTGGTTACCATGATTTTACTACAAATTTACATCTTTGACATGAAATGAATATATTGAAAGTCTATGGCACGTCACATGACCGACAGGGTTTAATCACACTAGTTAGCAGGTGTGTTCATTTAGTTAAACGCAATGAAACTCAAAGACAGCCTCGGATGACTGATATAATACAGCGAGTAAACAATATGGCGCTAATCTGATTAATAAAGACAGAATAAATTTTATAACAGGCATTAAAAGAGCGTAATTATATCTACTCACCGACCCTGTGGCACATGGAAACTGATGGCAAGTATCGCGATGTGTGCTGAATGAGACTTCTTGAACGTGATTTCATAGAGATGATGAACTATGAATAAGCGATAAGCGAAATTGGTTGTAAGAAAACGGTTAAACTGCTTACTTGCACGCGCCTTGGAGCGTTGTTAAACTCACCTTTTATGTCGTTTTCCCTGCAGTTGAGCGTTGCTTTGGTCAAACTCACCGCTGAGTGCTGTTTTACCTGCAGTTGAGTGTTGTTAAACTCACCACTGATGAACGCGCTAAGCTTTGGCACAGAGATCACTTTGATATCAGATTGCGAGAATATTTAAACCCTTAAAAACAAGTTGGAGGGCCAGATAAAAACGATCTCTGTCATATATAATTTTTTTTGTAGCCTATTATTTTTTTTTATTTATTCAGTGTAGTTGCGGTGTGCTGAACCAAGACGTCAAATTTAAACGCTGCTGAGTTCTATAGAAGTCTATTGGACTAACCTGCACGTTGAAAAATAACGCCAAAGGTATACCCAGTGCGTCAAAAAAGTGACGCCAGATCACTTGACCATGCGTCAGACATTTGACGAGTAGAGAGTGAGACTGTGTTGGAATATATGTATGATTCATGCTTTAACGTTTTTCTTACCTGGATCCTGCAAATAAACCTTTTATGATAGCAAATATGGACAGACATGCACATCCACAGCATTTCGGCGGTGGAAACTGGCAGTTTGAATGACACCTTACTCAACCTTATATTCTCATTTTATTGCCTGTCATGTTCATTTTTAACCATTAGACAATAGAGGCACTGCTTGAAATCAGGTTCAGCTGAGGAACAGAATAACACTTCCTTTAGTCCTGTTCCAGTGCTGAGTTTTGGCAGTTCTATAAGGGTCTGTGGATAGTTCACAAACTTGTACAGGAAGCGTATGGTTCCAACGAACAGAAGTGCAAATCCAGATGCAGGGGAGTAGAGATGAGTTTCTAAAGCACAGAACTCAAGGCCAAACTTGGAAAGTCATGTGTCTGTTGAGAACGGCTTAACATTACTTCATCATTAACTGTGCTACAGACATCCGCAGGGGCCTACATGGAATAAATTCCCACAGATCTCTGAAGAATATGAAAGCCACCCCTACACATGCATGTTTATTTATGAAAAAGTTTAACTAATTTGATTATGCTTTCGGGCATGAATAATACTGAAGTAAACACAGCTCTGTTTAACAATTTTTGTCACTTTCAAATAAAAAAAATTTCCACACAAAAAAATCAGAGCTGAAAATCCAGAAATGCAGAAATTAATATGTGAATAAATAAATGCATTAAAAAAATGAATGAACAAATAATAAAAAAATAATTATTATGCATACATAAATGAAAGCATAAATAAATAAGGACATACATAATAGATAAATGTGGCTTAAAGGGTCTATTTAGGGTTTATTAAGTTCATTTTGCATTTGTGAATTAATTTATTTCTACACAAATTATTATTATCAATACTTGAGAATGATAAATACAGGCAAAACATTTTTTGGTGATAGCAAATATAAAAAATATAATACTCTAGACATTTTCTCTATCACCATCATAAAGTGGACTTCTCATATCTATAGAGCCACTGATATTTTCTTTACAGAGATAAGTTCCAAAGCAGCAATGCTGTTAATTACATTTAATGCAAAAAGGAAGGAATGGATAATCTTATCTTTTTAATAGTAATTAGAATCCCCGCCTTCTCTCTTTGCCTATTGTGGCCAGTTTGATTAATTTTTTTTTTTTTTTTTTTTTTTTTTTTTTTTTATGTAAGAAGCCAAACAATGATTGCTGAATCTACTGACTTTTATTAGTATCTCCATTTCCTATTGTGCATCTGCTCTTCAATGCACCTTCTCATAAAGTATTCATGTAGCGGTTTGTATTCAGATCAGACGTTGGTTAAATCATTTCATCTTACAGGTGTATGCTCAGTGAGGCTGGTAAGTCAAGTAAAATTCCTTTTTATTATTTTCCACACAGAGTGCCATTTTTTAAGAACCTTGGAAAGGCCTGCTTATGTTAACCAAACTAAGACACAATACGTCAATCCTTGTGAAATATATTCATGGATTACACAAGGGACCTCCCGGAATCCATATTGCGAAGCAATGTCATCATGAGCGCCACAAACAAGGTTTAGGAATCATCTCTTCTCTGAAGATTGAACTGCTTGTCCTTGATGTGTATAAGTGTGTGAGGAGTATAGATTTTCTAGAAGATTTGCCATTCAACCTAGCCTAGCCAAGTGTTTTTTCATCTTTACTTGTAGACGTAACCCATATAGATGTAAATATTCAACTGAAAATAGATGCATGTTTTGTTTCTGACGTTATTCTCAGTATTTCTGCTTCAATCTTCTAGTCACAAAGCTTGTACCAAAAATCTGTGTTGTGGGTAACATATTACAAGTAACGCAAGTTTTACAATCAGATTAAATTTTTCAAGTAACTTTTTGATTAACAAGAAATATCGGAGTCACTTTTTCTGATAAGTAGTGCCAGTTACTTTGTTTTCCCATTTATTGACTGACGGCTCTCCTCACTGTCCCCATGTTGAGAGAATTTGGGAGTAAGTGCAGAAGCGCTGTGTAAACTTGATGGTTACTGTAGTTCTATCATGACAACTCTTGGAACTCTTGACAATGTTGATGTATTTGGACTTGGTGGAAAATGTCTGTTACGCTGGTGAATTGCTGCTGCTGTTGGTTATTGCCGTTGTTTTAGATTATTGCTGCTGCTGTAAAACAGGTACAGGAACTTGCTTCTGCCAAAACATACTGTACGCCAATATGGTGGTGTAAGTATTTAAGTCATACTGCTGCTGCACAGAAAGCATATATATAATAACCCGTAACAGTTCTAAACAGGTGGAGCTAGGGAAGGTAGAAGGTTTCAAGGAACTCTTAAAGTTCACTGTGGAATACTCTAGTGAATGCTATCCAACCATATAAATGTAAAGCAGAACATTCATTGGCTGTGTATGCAACATGAGACAATCAGCTTGTGCTAAGTAGTTTAATGCTGTGAATAGCATCAGTTTGCGTCAACGATCCATCAGCCTGCACCATCTAAGAGTTTTCTGGATTAAATGTGAATATGCATTTTCTCACCTCACTTGCACAAGCACAGGTTCAGTTTTCTTCAAAATGAATAAAAACAATTAAATACAAAAGAAAATTATCTGCAGTAATGTGTTAAATAGTTAATAAATGATACAAATACCCTTCATGCATTTAATCCTGTTTTATAAAACAATGTCTTCTCTGCGAACCTTTTGATGATCCATTTCATCCCTACCTATAAGCAAAAGTTACTTCACATAAACGCCGCATTTGTGCAAAAGTAATTACTTTCCATAAAGTAACTATACATTTTTTATGGAGTTAACACATTACTGTAAATGCATTACTTTTAAAATGAACTTTTGCCAACATTGCCTTAATTGATACATGCTGGAATTCAAGGATTTAGCTTGTTGCCCAAATGAGACCTCTGTAATGACTTCACCTGCTTATCCTTGTGTAAACTGAAAGAAACAGCAAAAATGATCCCTACTTATTCTGGCATATCCCATCAAGTCTGGCTTTGGTTCACCTAATTAGTGTGTCAACAGTTTCAAGTGAGACACCACTATGGGGACCTTAATACACACTTGGAACGTCAATAATCTTGAAATAATGAGTTTTTATGTTTTTCAAAGCAAATAATGAATCTATATTGCGTTTAAATCTGTACTGGCGAGTAAACAGAGGATTCTTCATTCTCTGTATGCTAAGACAATGGCCCTGCTGGCAAATGTTACCCAATTAGAGAGAAGCACCACTGACTGGTTCCAGAAAGTCTAGGAATTAAGGAGAAATAAGCCCCAATAAGACCTAATATAGATATATTAAACTGGCATGTATGTTTGGAGAAGTCTAAGAGCATAAGCTTAATACCAATAATTGTTTATTTTAATAAATGTACTATGCAAAGATTAAATTATTTTTATAAAATGAGTAAAGAATTATACCTCTTTTCGTTTTTATGAAAAAAAGAGAGAAAGAAACATTTATGACTACCCATTACAGTTAAGGTACTACATTCAACATACACCTTTAAAAAAAAAAAAAAATAGTACATTAATTCAGCAAGGACGCATTAAACGGTTCAAAACTGACAGTAAAGACATTTATTTTGTTTAATTTTTCTATTTATCAAAACATCCTGATAGAAAATACATCACACTTTTCAGAAAATATTAAACAGCACAACTGTTTTGATATTAAAATATAAAAAAAAAGTTTCTTAAGCAGCAAATCAGCATATTCAAATGATTTGTGAAGGATCATGTGACACTGAACATGGGAGTAATGATGCTGAAAATTCAGCTTTGCATCACAGGAATAAATTACATTTAAAACATATTAAAATAGTAAAAAAAAAAAATCAATAATTGCAATAATATTTGACAGTATAACAGTTTTTTTTCTCTTTACTGTATCTTTCATCCAAAAAATTCAACTTTGGTGAACATAAAACACTTTAGCTTAAAGACATAATTTCCAAACAGCTACAGTATGCCTGTCTCTAGATAACGTTTGCATTTGTTCTTTTGGTACAATTCTTACAACCCAACCCAGACCTGACTAATTTTCAAACACTGCTTACAGTCATTACCAGAGCCACAGTGTTATAAAGGGGATTTAGAGTGGATTTATATTACATAGGCTTAACCTCAATACCAAACGCACTGGCCTCATATTAGCAAGGATTGACACTAAGATAAAGGCCGTGAATTTACACCACAAGGAGTGTAGTATGAACAATTTCCCATAAATATCTTATCTGCTCACGCTTTCGCTCATAGTTGGTCACACAAATACTTTCGGTTTTGCTCAGCAGATCGACATTCTAGGGTTGAAGGACCAACAGCAAGAATATATTGGGCTTGTGTTCGAAAATTACAAATTAGCACGCTGCTGCCTGTAAAGCTCCCCGCTGCCTTTCTCTCTAAGGCATTTTAATCCAGCGTTTAAAATTCACAGCCATTCATAGTGATCCCAACAGAAAGAGAGCCGGGTGGAGGTGTGAGAGACAGCCAGGCCCAGCAGAACAAATGAAGCTGAATCCACAGCGAAAAACCAACAAAGGCTGTGGGGAATACACTGTGTGTGAGCATTAGACTGCATTGCAACATTTGTGCTTATTTTACATTCTCTGTAAGCCCGTTGGTTCAGAATGTATGCTATGTTTCAATATCTACTGCCATGTGGGCACTTAACATTTAAAATTAAAATTAGGATCAAGGGACCCAAGTTTGCTACATGATCTCTTGTAATCTGACTGCACGTGGAGTGAAAATAGTGATTAACAAAACATTAGCAAAAAAAGTTCCTCAAATTGCACGGATTAAAATAATAATAATAATAATACGTGTAATAAAATTTACCAGTTCAGCTATTCAGGACAAACAATAGACTCACAAATAACCATCAAAAAAAAAAAAAAAAAAAAACTTTTGGATCATCCAGGTAACAACACTGTATTAAGAATCAAGTGTGTCGACTTCTGAACGGTGTCATTTTTATATATTCAACTATTTTTTTTTTATCTTGTGGACTATGTGTAAATGTATTGTATGTGAAATAGCTTATTTAGGTTGGTCCTCAATAAAAAAATAACATGCATGTTGTATAAAAGCTCTTATTTTGCCGATACTACAACTACAGAGAGAGAAATTCAGACTTTTAGACTTATTTTTTGTCTTAATTTTTGAAACCATCTAAACACTCTTAAAACAAGATACATTTTGTTGAGAAACAAAAGTATATAGATATTAAAAGTAGTTTTCCCATGTTATATACCTTGAATTACATCTATTTTTTTATTCATTACGTTATCAAATTATTTTGATTATCTGACTTTTTTTTTTTTTTTGCAGTGCAAGTACATGGGGGGGGGGGTATTCATCTGAAAAAATGCAGTCAGTCTTAAAGTGATAGTTCACCAAAAGTATCATACTCAATCACATGTCTGTTGCAAACCTACATTTACATTTATGCATTTAGCAGATGTTTTGGATAAAAGTGACTAACAGTGCATTCAGGCTATACTTTTTTTTTAAATATATCACTATGTGTGTTCCCTGGGAATTGAACCCACAACCTTTTGCGCTGCTAACACAATGCACAATTTGGATCTACCACTGATCCAAAGGAACAGGAACCTATATCACTTTTTTTCTTCTGTAGAACATAGATATTAAAGATTTTTTATTTTGGGCACCACTGAATTTCAGCGTATGGACAAATACAGTTGAAACATTCTTCAGAAATATTGTATTTTTGCCTCCCTCAGAAGAAGATAAATAAAGACTAAATGATGACACAGTTAACCCAAAAATAAAAATGGTTTCTTTAAGTTTCTTTAATTGTTTAACATATTAGAGCTTTTAGCTCTGTGTAGACAGATATGAGAGCAGAATAAACATCAGTTACTTGAGTGCAGGCAGCTGTCATTCTCAGTGTTTATCCTCCATATATTTCTTCAATTCTAGTGCATCATGTTGTCATCAACTCAGCAGTTAACTGATGGTTCCACACACAAACTGTTCAGACAGAAGGGCTGCATTTGCATTTGGGCCAGACTGAAAATTGGGAACAAAACTAAATGGAAGCTTGTGAGACTCGGGATGGTTAAACAAGACAATGAAGACCTATTAGCATTTGTCATTTTCTGGTTTAAATTGCAGCCTGGAAATCGATATGTGCCGCATGGGATGTATTAACTTTAAACAGATACAGTTGGTGATGTTGCTATCACACAATTTTCAAGACATTATCTAGTCCATAATAACACACAGGAGCTGCCGAAACAGCACAGTTCAGCCAAGGTCCTGACTTTTCATTGGATCTGTTTCAATTCTTTATACTGCATGCCTGAAAATGATCAAATTAAGAGGGACAGCCAAAGCAAACTGACTGACTGTCTTGCACAGAATGACTAAGCCAGTATTCTGCAGAAATTCATGTTACTATTGTCATCTGCCAAAGGTGATCCACTGTGCATATTTACACATGGCCAATAGTATTCAACAGTATAAACCTCAACTACAGAATAACATATTTTAAGAAACTAAACTACAGCAGTAGTTCTCAAACTTTGAGTTCAGTAAGACTTCTTTTAGAAAACCTTTATTTTCAATTATTATTTTACAGTTGCTTAATTTTTTTGTGTGGAAACAAAAGAATTTTTTTTTTTTCAGGATTGTTTAAATAGAAAAATATATATATTGTAATTCATTTGAAAGATCACATTATTAAAAATAATTTAAAATAATAGTTTTTCATGTTTTATTTTGAAAATATTGAAATAACCAATGCTATCTCATGGCCAATCCGTACGTATTTTACGAGGTGGCTTATTCATAAGAATTTGTACGACCTCACTCGTACCATTTTATACGATTTGTCTAAACCCCAGTGACGGTTAGGTTTAGGGGCGGGGTTAGGTGTAGGTCATTCATACAAATTCATACGAATTGTGCAACTCGTAAAATACGTACGATTTGGCAACAATCGTATGAATTTGTACGAGTGTGGTCGTACAAATTCGTACGAAAAAAGCCACCTTGTGAAAAATGTACGAATTGCTGTGAGATCAGGTTGAAATAACTGAAAATATCAGAAAAACTTTTAATCTGATCACAATTTGAATATTTCATTATGCATCTCTAAGACTTAAACATCAACAGTCAAAATATATTAATCAAAATCTTGAATAAAATTCCACTCTTCTAACATCAGTTTCTCAACGGAATGTTCTGATTTTTGAAAAAATTACTACATTATGAACCTTTTTGGGATAGTTTTCTCACACTCGGCTCGACTCTTAGCTAGACATTAGTAATGTATTAACATTATTAAATATCCCTTTATGTCAGTATATAGAGCATAATGTTTGGAGAACAGAACAGAACTTTATCCATAAATTCACAGTAAATAGCGTTGCATGGATACATCTCAAATAACTCACTAATCTCAGAGTGCACTTCTGTGCTAATCAGATTTAGACCTAGGAGCACTTGCTTTAAATGCACTTGACGCATAAGATGTAACAAGATGTAGACATGTGTTGTGCTGATCATTGAGGAGATGCTGTTGTAGATTAGTAAAGGTGCTACGCTAGTCAAAAAAACAAATCAATCACATGATTTATGACGCCTTCACCGGCAGCACTCAGACGGGCTCCTGAGAGACGGTTAGACTGCAGAATCCACTTATTGGCAGTCCGGAGCCTGAGCCTAATCTGATGCTATCTGCCAAAACTTTGCTTAAAGGTGTACAATATAAGAGCATCAGCATCTGTCAGATCAATTTACTGGTTCAATGAGTAGGTTACTACAAACACTTACAGGCAGAAAATATGGCAGTGCTGGGCCAATGCAGCTTCCGACCATAAATAATAGAAGGGGAGAGAGTAGAGAACACTATTGACAAGATTTAAATCAAACCACTGAAGCCAAAATAATAAGCTGTTTTATCTCAAACTGAAACTGTCCGTCAAGCGCACACACACACACTTCTTCAGGCTACACACTCTATCAGTTTCACTCTGCTTTATAGTTCAACATTCGTGTTTTATCATTTTGGAAATAATGATGATGATTGTTGTTTTTGTTGTTGTTGTGAGAGTCCGTTTTTATGACATTTTGAAAAAAAAAAAAAAAGAATAAACATCTCTGACCAAATCAAACAATATTATAGCAAAAACGATATTCAAATCTAAGACACCATTTAACACAGGAGTCAACAGCACAGTGCAGTGTGGTTTGGATCAGTATGTTTCAAGAAAACAAGCAAATGAGTAAATATCTAAATGAATGCATGACACTTTTGGCATTTGTGTAGTGATGGCCAGAGATCAAGCCGGGAGGCCTTGGCAGTGGGAAAAGGGTGAACCAACAGGAACCAAATTGATGAGCAAATTTTCTTGGAATTTGAATTTCATTTTTAATTTCACATTCAACGTGTATTTCAGTGACCTAAGTAACATATTTAGTATGTGATTATGTGATTCCTAACATACCGTTCAAAAGTTAACTTAATTTTTAAGGTACATTTTTGTCCTTTCAGGTCAGAAGAGACGGTAAAGACTTAAGCAGTGTTATTTTCTTTTTTTATATAAATAAATACAAATCTTTTCAAGTAAGTGCTGTTCTAAGGGGAAAAAGTACCTCAAAAGAATCCACAGTTTTCACAATATTAAGGAAAACAACTGAAATTTTAGCTTTGCATCACAGGAATACATTTAATTTTGAAATACATTCCAATAAAAAAAAAGGTTATTTTAAATTGTAATAATATTTTATATATGTAATAACATTTGTTTAATATATTACTGCTTCTACTGTATATTTATCAAATAAATGCAGCCTTTATGAGCATTAAAAATATATATTATACGGATAATATATACGGATACTCCATAAAAATCATAGGTTACTTAAAGCTGCAGTTCATAACTTTTGGTGCTCTAACAGTTAATAAACAGAACTGTGTGCATCTTGAAGAAGAACATTGTAGCCAGAGCTTCATGGTGTGCTCACTTATTATATACATTTTGTACATTTTAGCAGCTTTAAATAATAAGAATTGTATTATGTGCTAGCCATTTACATGTTGAAAACCGAAGTTTACTTAATCCGTTAATTACACAAATAAATTTTTATATGAATTTAATAATTATATTATATAATTAGTATGATTATATTATAGTTATATTAAATGAATAATATAACGGACACAGGATTTCCATTTCCCAGAATACTTTACACGGGCCTTGATGGGGAAAGTAAAAGATGAAATAAAATGAAATGTTTATGTTTTACAGCAAATGACACTTGTTTGTGTTTAATACTGTATTATGTTTTTGGTTGTTGTTGTTTGTTTGTTTTCTCCTTTATCTTGCAGTTTTACCACAGACGTTAGTCAGGGTAGTGACATTTAATTTTTAATAGAATACATGTGTTCAGTAGATTATAATGTTGTTGCAGCTGATAAAATGTCATTCCAAAGGAAAAAGAAAACCCCTTTCCGTAGACAAAAAAAAAAAAAAAGCTTCCTAAAACAGTTTTGAAAATTGTGAGTACTGAAAATTACATGATCTAGGACCTTTTGGGTATAAAGACTGTAAGTCTAGGTCGCATTGTCTCATTTTCATCAGTGTTAAATTCAATGGCATCTAACCTGAGTAAGGTGTACTGTACTGAGGAATGGAACCACAGTCCACAACTGAATAAAGAGTGAATGTACCCTGAATAAAAATCAAAGTCAAATCAATCATTATGAGATTGACACTATTTGCTTTATGTACCAACAACCAACCGCTCACTGCTTCACCCATTCCAACTGCCAAAATTTCATTCATTATTTCAGTGTTTTCCTGTTTACATTTTAGGAATAACAATTTTAGGTTCTATATCCAGTCTGTTGGTCTCTCACAGCCAACCAAAGTCTGTCATGACACTCGTTTTATCTCCATTCACTCACTCAAACTTCGTTCTGTCCTTCTGCCTTACCCTGGGCTTCCTTCCTCAAGTTTTCTTATTCTATTATACTTCTGTCACTCTCTTTTCGTACTTTTCTCAAATCCCTCGATGTCCATTTAACACCTGTTCCTCCCGCTGCTCCAATTCTTCTGTATTTATTATGTTCCTGTGCTGCACACACACACACACACACACACACTATACCAGTGGTGGCCTCTCTCTCTTTCACCCCCCACCCACACACACACACACACACAGAGAGAGACACTGGCAGGTAGTGCCATGCCTTTTCATTTCCACACGCAGGTGATTAGATTTACTGCAGTCCTCGGGGACTTGTCCACTGTATTGCTGACTGTAATTCAATCAAATTCAGTCAGAGCCACCTCCACTGTGAAACTGCAGTGCTCCGCAGCACAGCCTGAGGCTGAAATCAGCAGCGTTTCATCACAACAAGAGGAAGTGTTTACAGTCATTGTGATTCAAATAAGGCCATTACTATTTAATGAAATATAATGTAAAATTGTTAACGGTCTAAAATTATTGCCGTTGTCGATCTTTGGTTTTCAGGTTTTACCTGAAATTAGACTTGAATAGTAATATACTTGAAAAAACTTGTGACTGCTGCGTAAGATGATGATTTTTTTAAATGAATAAAGGTTATATAAACCTGTTTTTCAGCTGTTTTTTATGTTATTTTTATGAACAGAATAAAACCTAATCTTAACCCTCTATGGGACATACTCATTTATAAATTTTAAATACAATATTTATGTTCAAAACAACAAAATTTTATTTTATAAATCTCATAGTTAGGTCATTTTTGATTGGAAAATAGACAAATTCAAGTTATAAAAAATATAATTGTATATCCATATGTGTTTTCTAAAAAAAAAAATTTGTCATTTTTATTGCACTTTTATAAAAGCAATAACTTGAAGAATAAAAAATCTGAGCGTCATGCAAAACTGACAAAGTCCTATAAAGGTATATACATGTTTTATGTAGCTGGCACTATTGACCAGCATTGGCAGGCAGTCTTATAGCCTTATTGAATGTGTTTTATGTTTTTCTGTGTGTGTGTGTGTGTGTGTGTGTGTGTGTGTGTGTTGTTGCAGTCTCTTTTTAATGATAAGCCTCATGCATTTGTCAGTCCTCCCTGCTTGCTATGAATGAACCATGTGCACTGATTGCTCAAACTCTTCTCATTTTGTTGATGCTTGATTTGAGGACTGTGTGTGGACAGAGGCACCACCAGGTTTTTGCTTAGTTTAGAGTGGCAAATCATACCACCATACCTTAATGTCAAAATTGGCACCCGCTACGTAAAACTTTTACAGGTTGGCAGGTCTGGAATCCTAAAAAAAACGTCAAAGGTCATATGTAGAAAACTAATTCTGGAAAATTATTTTACTCTTAAATATATGTAAAATATAAGGTCAAATATTTTTTCAAGCTGTGAATTCATAATTAGTCCTATAGAGGGTTCAATTGCTGTGACCAACAATTCACTCTCTTTTTTTACTGTGCAACAAACTGTAACTGACCATCGTATAACTGTGAATGCCGGCGGCCACTGACATCACTGCCATTGTATGATTGGCTTAAGTGATACTAACTACTAGTTTCAGAACGTTAGGTGAATATTCCAAAGAAACATTCCCTTAAAGGGTTAGTTCACCCAAAAATTATAGTTATGTCATTAATGAACCCTCATGTCGTTACAAACCCGTGAGACCTCATTTTCGGAACACAGTTTAAGATATTTTAGATTTAGTCCGAGAACTTTCTGTCCCTCCATTGAAACTGTGTATACGGTATACTGTCCATGTCCAGAAAGGTAAGAAAAACATCAAAGAAGTCCATGTGACATCACAGGGTCAGTTAGAATTTGTTGAAGCATCGAAGATACATTTTGGTGCAAAAATAGCAAAAATTATGACTTTATTCAGCATTGTCTTCTCTTCTGGGTCTGTTGTGAGTGCGTCACTGCAGTGTTGTGAACGCGCTCACAACAGACCCGGAAGAGAAGACAATCTAAAATATCTTAAACTGTGTTCCGCAGATGAACGGAGGTCTTACGGGTTTGGAACGACATGAGGGTTAGTCATTAATGACATAATTTTCATTTTTGGGTGAACTAACACTTTAATTTTCTCTCTAACATTAACAAACATTAGCAAAAACCAATAGTTTTGTTGGCTGTCTATATGCAGTGGAAGCTCAAAAGGCACAACACCTGATCCTTGATCCGAAAACAATTTGCTAGCAAACAGGGAAAGCAACAGCACCTGTAATAAAACATGAATCAACATAGTTTGTAAAGCATCAAATCTGCTGCACATTGACTGGCTTTACAAAACTATGTTAATGTTGGTAACAATGCCAATCTCCAAATAGGCAGTTACTACAATACTCTTTTTGCCTATAAATAGCCTTGGCAGGTTATAGTTTTCACTGTTATCGAATATGAGAAACTGAAGCACAACTTATGTAAAAAAAAAAAAAAAATCTACCTCTACAAGCAACTTGTAATTCTTTGCTTCAACCATATATTAGATGTTATATAAATTAAATTATGCATAATTAATTATCTTTTTAAAACAAAAGTTTTAGCAAGGTGAAAGGTTTATAATAGTTAATAGCTTTTAATAGTTTATAAAGGTGCTCCGTGAAACTAAATCGTGCAAGAGTTCAGAGCACTGAGGGCCAAAAATACAGATAAATAGTACAATTTGTGCTGAAGTGCCAACAGCAACTTAGCTCAGTTTAGCTCATCGAGTTGCTTCTCTGCATAATGTCCCTGGTGGGAGACTCTTTCACAGATAAACATACACTGTTCCCTCTCTTACCACAAGCTCATTTCATTCAGCTAGATAAGTTTGCTTCTATTAAATGCAAACCACAATGGCATGCTTGCGGGGAAGGACATGGGTTTGCCAATAATGAATAAAACCTTTGTAGAGTGCTCAGGGGGGCTGTAATAGTGTGAGAGAGTTACAATTACAGTTAAAGTTATGAGGAATAACACATTATGCAGAACAGGGTACAATCAAAATAGCATAAAAATGTAATATACATATGAGATACTAAGTACATTATATGCAATACCACCTCATGGTGGCGTAAAGAGTAATAGACACTGGGTGACTGTCAGCTCATCAAAATTACAGTAGGATTGCTTTTTCTTGCTTTTAGGTCATGACAATTGACAATGTTTGCTTTCTGAATACACATTCCTGGTCTTATTGAGAATGATTGATCGGTGCATATATTCTTTATAAGCTTTAATCAAAATGTAATAACTGTGTCTTTGGAATGAGTTATTCATATTCAGGTCTTGTTTCATTCTAGATGTAACACCTACTTTCATGTCAAAATTTCTTGCAAAAATTACCTTTGGTTTTTCAGTGGGTTAGTACTCTCAAAGCCATTACCTTTACCTTATTTACCCCTAAAATTGCCTACAGGGAACAACTGAAACCACTAAATGAACAATTTAGGCAAAAAAAAAAAAAAAAAAAAAAATTGCCTCAGGGCATCCAAGGTGTAGATTAGTTAACAGGTAACAGATTTGGAAATTTCTAAATGAGGTATTACATCACTTTCTCACCATTGAATCCACTGCAGTGAATGGGTGCCGTCAGAATGTTCAAACATCTGATAAAAAAAAAAAAAAAAAAAAAACATCACCATAATCCAAAAGTAATCTATATCACTCTAGTCCGTGAATTAACATCTTTTGAAGAGAAAAGCTGTGTGTTTGTAAGAAATACATTCAAAAAATCATTTTATCTCTAAAAATTGCTTCTGGATAAAATATCAGTGCATAATTGATAATAGTACCTCCTCCAGTCCATCCTCTATTGTCCTCTCACATCAAAATCCAAAGACATATTTATTTAGAAATGTTTTAGACACTTGTAAATTGTGCTTGATCTGTGCATATTTCTCTCAGGATTGAGACGAGATGACTTTTCCACTGGAGAAAGCAACATTATGGAGAAGGACTCCTACTTTAAAAACATCTTGTTGAATGATTTGTGTCAGGTATTGGTAAGGGAGGAACTCAGGTGCAGACAGGGATTCTCAAACAAAGGGTTTATTACAAAAAGGGGAAAACAAAACCCACGAGGGGGAAAACACGGAGCAAGGTAAAGACTAAATAACTAAAACAGGACTGGACTAACAAGATAAACAAGGACTCTAAATACTAACTATAAACAAACACTCACGGTAATACAAACACTTCTTTAAGGAACAATCACAGAGTGGAACAATCACAGGTACAATGAACCGACGCCAGACAGAGCACACTAGGAGATCTAAATAGGGGTACTAATCAAGACACGACAGGTGTTACAGATAGGACAATCAAGACACGACTAGGTTAACAAGGGGGGCGGGGCAAGGGAACGAGACAACACAAGCACATGGCCCAAAGACAAGGCCATGCGCTTGTACACAAAACAAGGGTCTGTCATGATCCTGCCTCAAGACTAGGAAAAATGAAGGACACGAGGGCAGGATCATGACAGATTTGTTTCTTACAAACACACAGCTTTCCACTTCACAAGATGATAACTGATGGACTGAATTTGTGTGGATTACTATCAGTTGTTTAATTCATAATGAGTCTACTGTATACTCTGTAGGGGTCTACAAAAAAAAAAAAAAAAAGATGTATATCTAGCACAGTGGGCGGATGCATAGAACATTAACACATCGTCATTAAATGATTTTGTCCTGACATGACGTCCTGTTATTCTTCATTTTACAGCAGGTATGGAACCAGCAATCTGGCCCAAATACAACATCAAATCTCATATTTTCTTTACATTTTAGCTTATAGATGTGTAGATGTTTACTGTAGTGAAGTTCCAAGTGTGTGTATTTGCTTATACAAACTATGGTGAGAAATTTTCACACAATTGAGATATGAATCACCTAAAAATTCCAAAATAAGTACATTATATTTTCCTTGTATGACTACTAACAGCCAAGGTGGGGTAAAGAATTGTCATAATCACATTGCACCCACTGCACTGTGGAAAGATGTACTTTTGTACTGAAAGATACAACAAATAATAATAATTTCAGACAGTGCAATCAATTCCTGCCTTTACAAAGTCCCACCATTAGCAATTTTTTTTTTTTTTTTTTTTTTTTTACTGAATTTCCACAGTCAATTCACATTTACTACAAATATATATTAAAGTGTTTTGTACCAGCTACCCAAGAGTGTTCTTCCTCACTCATGTTAGTAGACAGTAAATATCCTCAGTAAGAGTGTTTTCAGTGGTTCACAACTGTTTGTCAAAATCACACACATTCTCAAACAGCACCTAAAGCAGAGCTGTCACAACACCTTTTTCAGTGTGGTCTTGAGATCAGTAGACCAAGGAATCTGAAGCAGCTAGCCGTTTCCACCGTTACATCATCAGCACCGCTATGTGAGTCTGGTTTTGTCTCTGTAAGCGCTTTTCTTTTCATCCAGAAAGCATTCAGCTTCTCTTGCTGACATTCAAGGCCAAGGTGCTGATTGTGTGTCTGTGGCTTGTCTAATCTTCAAACTGTATGTGCTTTTATTATTATTCCTGATTGTTGTGATGTCTTCGGTGAAGATGACGTGGATGTGCTGTTGAGGCAGTCTGAATGAGAATCTGTCTGACAGGAAATCCGGTTTATAGCATAATAGGCACTTTTTAGCAGGTTTGAGATTTTTTGGGATATAGTTAAACATAAATCCAAAACTTGGTCAAACAGGTTCATGTGCAAAGTGAATTGCATCTATGACCATTTATGACTTTAATGGCACCTGTTGCCTTGGATTTCTTCATAATTGCATTGCTGTCATGACTTCTATTCGTGGGAAACAAAGGGCTCTAGATGCCGTCATCTAATTGCTAGCTGCATCTGAAGTTCAATCTCCAGGCTTTATCCTGCAGTAAAGCTACTGTTAACACTACCCAAGTAAACGACAGGTTCCCTTTAATGGTCTTTCCATTTAAAAATCACATATTGTTGACTGCTGAAATTCACTGATATTTTTTCTTCTCCTTTAGATTTTTTCCTTTTTCTTGCTAAACCTCATTTTAAAAAGATCAACAGTGCCTCAAAGTGGACATTTAGAATATTTCAGCAGGCCACTGGTTAATACACATTTTATGAACATGTTGTGAAATCCATACATGAAACTCCAGTTTTCCCCGTTAACATTTTTTTGTTTTTAATGAAATTTTGTACACATTGGCAGTGAATTATTGTCTAGCATGTAATGACACTGACTCAGAATGCCTAGCAATTTTCTTGACATCACAGTAGGACTCTTCACTTCTTCACTGACTAACAATCAATGAACTATTAATGAAATATATTACTTCTGAATTACAAAAAGAAAAGGGGGTTGGGCTGTAGAGATTGCCAAAAACTTCACAAATACTTGTTTATCACTCATAATACTTGTAAATCAGACTGAGAATTTACAATTTACAAATCTCATAAACTTATATTTTATTCACAATAGAATATAACATATCCAATGTTGAAAGTGAGACATTTTGAAATGTCATGCCAAATATTGGCACATTTTGAAATTCATGAGAGCTACACATTCCAAAAAAGTTGGGACAGGTAGCAATAAGAGGCTGGAAAAGTTAAATGTACATATAAGGAACATCTGGAGGACCAATTTTCAACTTATAAGATAAACTGGCAACATGATTGGGTATAAAAAGAGCCTCTCAGAGTGGCAGTGTCTCTCAGAAGTCAAGATGGGTAGAGGATCACCAATTCCCCCAATGCTGCGGCGAAAAATAGTGGAGCAATATCAGAAGGGAGTTTCTCAGAGAAAAATTGCAAAGAGTTTGAAGTTATCATCATCAGCAGTGAATAGTATTATACAAAGATTCAGAGAATCTGGAACAATCTCTGTGCTTAAGGGTCAAGGCCAGAAAACCATACTGGATGCCTGTGATCTTCGGGCCCTTAGATGGCACTGCATCACATACAGGAATGATGCTGTAACGGAAATCACAACATGGAATGCTCAGGAATACTTCCAGAAGACATTGTCGGTGAACACAATCCACCGTGCCATTCGCCGTTGCTCAAAAAAAGAAGCCATATCTAAACATGATCCAGAAGTGCAGGCATTTTCTCTGGGCCAAGGCTCATTTAAAATGAACTGTTGCAAAGTGAAAAACTGTTCTGTGGTCAGACGAATCAAAATGTGAAGTTCTTTTTTGAAAACTGGAATGTATAGAAAACATTTGGTGCATCATAAAGAGGAAGATGTGACAAAGAAGATCTAAGACAGTTGAGCAACTAGAAGCCTGTATTAGACAAGAATGGGACAACATTCCTATTCCTAAATTGAGCAACTTGTCTCCTCAGTCCCCAGATGTTTGCAGACTGTTATAAAAAGAAGAATTATTCATTTTCTCAGTTTAAACATTTGATATGTCATCTATGTTGTATTCTGAATAAAATATTGAAATTTGAAACTTCCACACCATTGCATTCTGCTTTTATTCAAAATTTGTACAGCGTCCCAACTTTTTTGGAATCTGGTTTGTATCACAAACACATAGTTTTTTTCAGACCAGGGATTTTTAAAGTGTGTCCAGGGATCCCTTTGAAGCCACAAGGTCGTGCTAGGGGGTCTGTGAAAAATTAGAATATTAATATACCATATAATGGTTTTATATATATATATATATATATATATATATATATATATATATATATATATATATATATATATATATATATATATATATATATAGTTTATAGTTTGAAAACTGATTCAGACAACTGATAATAGAGAAAGAAAAATTTTATTTGAAAGAGGACCTGTGTTACTTCACTAAACAGGAAACTCAAACCATCTGTCATGAACGGCTGGTTGAAGGTTTTGAACAATAAAGAAGGATGCATTTTAAAAAAAAAACAGTTTGTACTACACTGTTTGCAATCCCATTCAAGATGATTAGCTGACTGAATCTTCTGCCTTTTTGATTTGTTAATATTATAAAATCTGCCAGTAAAGCTGCAAGTAAAAAAAATATTGTAAGATTCAATGAACACTACAAGTGCACATACTATAAAATTAGGTGCACTTCTTCACAAGGGGCATCTGGCAATAAACAATAAAATGGATGGATAACAAGATATATATTTTTTGTATGCTCACATAATAAAAGCACAGCTATTTTATGATGTCATACATTAAGACATTTAGATAAATGAAGATACATTTTAAAGAATGTTGCTGCAGTGATTGGCCAGTGCTGTTAACACAGTGGGACCACAAGGGGGCAGTGTTTCACCACAATTCATCAGTTCTTGGCTAAAGGGCTGTACTGTATTAACTAAGATTAATTATTATATATTCAAATCTGTTTCCAGTAATTCCAAAAGTAACCAATAGCTCTAAACCATTACTTTTTTTTAATGATAATCTAGACATCTGAATGAAAACAGAGTAAAGGGCTGTCCTGAAACATTGGAAGTTTGGATTTTTCAGGCTAAAACACAGAGTGAATATGCAGCACAGAAATCAGAAACTCACCCATATGCTCACAGAGACGGCTTCCTGAGCTGACTCTCTGCCCACTGTCTGACCCATTCACAGGGGAACTCAATACCACATGTGTCCTGATGGGAGAGAAAGAGAGAGGGAATCAATATAGACCCATGTCGTAATGCCTGCCCTGCCCCTGGCCGAAACTACAGTCACACAGTTTAGCGGGGAATCTTTCCCCATCTTGATGGTTTCTCTGCATCTGTACAGGGGACCACACGCAGTGTCAGCTCACACACATAGCCAGCTGACTTAATGACAGAAAGAGAAGCTCCATCATGGGAAGACAACAGTGACATTCTTATGAAATTAGCAGCATCTGAAAGGCCAAGTTCTCTTATTACCTTGTATGTTTTGAACTGGGGTATGAAAGTGGTTTTGTATTGTGTGATTCATTCTATTATAAAATTAGGGGCCAAGCACCGTAGGTGCGAAGGCACCTATTGTGTTTGTTGGCGTTATTATTATTAGGGGCCAAGCACCGAAGGTGCGAAGGCACCTATTGTGTTTGTTGGCGTTATTAGGGGCCAAGCACCGAAGGTGCGTAGGCACCTATTGTTTTCGTTGGCGTTATTAGGGGCCAAGCACCGAAGGTGCGTAGGCACCTATTGTTTTCGTTGGCGTTATTATTATTCTTCTTCTTCTTCTTCTTCTTCTTCTTCTTCTTCCGCCGCAAGTCTATGGCAGCCCATAGAACCGTTTGCGGGAAAGTTGTATAATTTGGCACACTGATAGAGGACAGTCCCAACATTAACTATAGCAAATTTGAAGCCTCTAACTCCTACTCTCTAGCGCCACCACTTGTCCAAACTTTCAATGTTTGTATGCTAATAACTTTTGAACCGTAAGCCAGAAAATGGAAATTCTTTTTTCCTCTGAATCCTTGGCTCAAGCCAAGTCGAATGAATCCCGAAATTCAAAAATCGCAAGGTTTAGTTTTTTCGCTATTTTCAATTATTCGAAAAACCTACTTTTTCGAACTCGTCCTAGACGGTTAGTCCGATTGCCACGAAAATTTTCTCAGATCATCTTCAGACCAGGCCGGCAAAAAGTTATGGAATTCAAGTTGATTCGTCCAAACGTTTTCGAATGACACGTAAACAAATTTGACAAAAAGCACGCAAAAATACACGTGAGGCTATATCTCGGCAACGGTTTGTCATATTGAGACCAAACTTGGTGTGTGTTATAATAACCCTGACCTGAGACTACCTGCAGTGTTTCGACACAGCGCCACCTAGTGGTCAGGAGATATGAAAAATGCATATTTTGGCTTATAACTTCTGAATGGTTTGGCCAAAAATCACACAACTTGTCTCTTTAGATTCAGTGAGTCATGTCGAGTCGAATAATATCCAATTTTCCTGTGTCGGCCATTTTAGGCGTCGGCCATTTTGAATTATGTTTTAAAATGCTGTATTTTTTGAACGCAGCATCGTATCGATTCGCAAATAATTACAAAAATATTCGGCTCCATGCCCTGAAGGTACTCAAAAAGTTTGGTGGCAGCGCCACCTTGTGGCCAATAGTTATAATGAAATATCACATAAATGCTAATAACTTTTGAATAAATTAGACTATTAAAATTAAAATGGTCTCGCTTTATTCTGTGGGTCATGCCGAGAGCATTGATACCAATAATGTGAAAATTGGCCTTACTTCCTGTCCGCCATTTTGCTTAATGTTGAAAACCTACTTTTTCGAACTCCTCCTAGACCGTTAGTCCGATTTTCACCAAATTTGACGTGAATCATCGTCAGACCATGCTGGCAAAAAGTTATGGATTTCGTGTCGATATACGAAACGGTTGTCATTTAACGCATCAACGAATTTGCTGGAAAGGTGCCAAAATGCACTTGAGGCTGTATCTCTGCAACGCTTTGACATATTTGCACCAAACTTTGTATGTGTCATCGCCACCTCAGACTGACAAGGCCACATAAATTTGGTAACAGCGCCACCTATTGGTCAAGAGTAATAAACCATTCATTAACCATGAGTAATTACACTTTTTAAAATGCTAATAACTTTTTATTGCATTAGCCTATTTGAAGGAAACTGGGCTCAAAATATTCCCTGGCTTATGCCGATAACATAGATACCAAATATACCACAGTAAGCTGAACTTCCGGTCCGCCATTTTGATTTATGTTGAAAACATACTTTTTCGAACTCCTCATCAACCGTATGTCCGATTTTCACCAAATTCGAATCAAATGATCTTCAGACTATTCTGATTCAAAGTTATGGATTTTGAGTCGATAGACAAAACCGTTTTCGCATACCACATCGACGAATTTGAGGCACAATGAGAAAATGACACTTGAGGCTGTATCCCTGGAATGCTTTGGCATATTGACACCAAACTTTGTGTGTGTCATTGAAAAGTCACACAGAATACACCAAATTGATTTTATAACAGTGTCACCTATTGGTCAAGCTTGATAAGCCAAGTAATCATGCTACTAGAGGTGGTATTGGTGTTTTTTTTTTTGTTGCCATTTCAAATACAATAATTCCAAAATTGCTGTTATTGCTCATTAATGTATTTGGTGTGATGCTTCATGCGATGCTTAGCTACTACATTTGCCGTTGGAGTGCTTGGCCCCGTAATTGCTGCTTGCAGCTATATTTAGGGGCCAAGCACCGAAGGTGCGTAGGCACCTATTGTTTTCGTTGGCGTTATTATTATTAGGGGCCAAGCACCGAAGGTGCGTAGGACCCTCTTGTTTTTGTTGGCGTTCTTATTATTATTATTATTATTATTATTCTTCCGACTGGGGGTCTATGGCAGCCCATAGAACCGAATGCGGGAAAGTTGTAATGGTTTGACATTCTGATAGAGGACAGTGCCAACATTAAGTACACCAATTTTGGTGTGTCTAAGTCAATTCCTCTAGCGCCACCAACTGTCCAAAATTTCACTTTTATTTTGTTAATAACTTTTTAACCGTAAGGCCAATCAACAAAATTATTTTTTCTTCTGATTTCTGAGCTCATGCCAATTCGATTGCACCCTATCCAGTCATTTTTCGTCATAGAAATATGGCCGCCATTTTGAATTTTTTAAAAACCTACTTTTTCGAACTCGTCCTAGACGGTTTGTCCGATTCACACGAAAATTGAACCATATCATCCTCAGGCAGTGCTGACCAAAAGTTATGCAAATCAAATTGATTCGTCAAACCGTTTTCGATAAACGCTCTAACAAATTTTACATAGTGCTTACAAAAACAGTCGTAAGGCTGTATCTCGGCAACGACTTATCCTATTCAGACCAAACTTGGTACATGTCATAACAAGCATGACCTGAGGCAACATGCTGTGTTTGGACACAGCGCCACCTACTGGTCCGGAGATATGAAAAACTGCTCTTTTTGCTTATAACTTCTGAACAGTTTGTCCAAAAATCATAACATTGGTCTTGTTAGATTCAGGGCAACATGCCGAGTCGACTGATATCCAATTTTACCAATTCGGCCATTTTGACTGTCGGCCATTTTGAATTTTGTGCTAAAATGCTGTATTTTCAGAACGCATCAACGGATTGTTACAACACTTGGTATGGGTCATCAACACAATGTCCTGAAGGAGCGTGAGAAGTTTCGAAACAGCGCCACCTAGTGGTGATCTTCTTTTTTTAAATGCTTATAACTTTGGGTGTGGTCGACTTATTTTCACCAGACTCATCAAATTGGACTCCTGAAACCTTACCGAGTCCTACGATACCAAACATGCTAGGTTTCGCCTTACGGTTTGTGTAGCGTTGTGATTTAGCGCTTAAAAAACATTTGGCTATATCTTCGAAACCGCTTGTCTGATCGAGACGAAACCACCGTCAGAAGTTCGGAAACATAGGTCGATAGCTATATGACAATGCCCAAATGCCAAAATATTGATAGTAAGGGGTAGTAATATTCAATCAAAGTCAAGAGTCAGTCATTTTTTACATGCTTTTTCATATAAATGTCTATAACTCTGAAGTGAATTGAGATATTTTCACCAAAATTGACACACATATGTATGGGCTCACTCTGAGGACACATACAAAAAATGGTGGGACTGAGCCTCTTGGTGGCGCTATAATAGAACAAAACATGAAATTCCCATTGACTTCAATACAGTTTTATGAAATAAAATGCTATACTAAACAAATGCATTGGTGTAATATTACGAAACTCAGAATGTGCCAACAACACCATCCCCTGAAGGTACTCAAAATATTTTGAAACAGTGCCACCTAGTGGTCAAAAGTTATAAATCAATTTACATAAAGGCTAATAACTTTTGAAAAGATCTGGCTATTGACATGACGCTGATCTTAATAGATTCCTTGGGACAGGCCGAGAACATAGATACCAAGTTTTCCTTATTTGGCTGAACTTCCTGTCCGCCATTTTGATTAATGTTGAAAACCTACTTTTTCGAACTCCTCCTAGACCGTTAGTCAGACTTTCACCAAATTTGACGTGGATCATCTTCAGATCAAGCTGGCAAAATGTTATGGATTTCGTGTCGATATACGAAACGGTTCTCATTTAGCGCATCAACGAATCTGCTGGAAGGGTTCCAAAATGCATTTGAGGCTGTATCTCTGCAAAGCTTTGACATATTTGCACCAAACTTTGTATGTGTCATCGTCACCTCACACTGACCATTCCAAACTAATTTGGTAACAGCGCCACCTATTGGTTACACGTGATAAGCCAATAAATCCTATTACTAGTTGTTGTGTTTATTGTTTTCAAGCCATTTTGCCTAAAATAATCTTAAAACTGTCTTGATTACTCATTCCTGCCGTTCGTCTGAAGCTTGCTTCTGTAGTGCTTGGCCCCGTTATTGCTGCTTGCAGCTATATTTCTTCTTCTTCTTCTTCTTCTTCCGCCGCAAGTCTATGGCAGCCCATAGAACCGATTGCGGGAAAGTTGTATAATTTGGCACACTGATAGAGGACATTCCTAACATTAACTATAGCAAATTTCAAGTCTCTAACTCCAACTCTCTAGCGCCACCACTTGTCCAAACTTTCAATGTTTATATGCTAATAACTTTTGAATCGTAAGCCAGAAAATGGAAATTCTTTTTTCCTCTGAATCCTTGGCTCAAGCCAAGTCGAATGAACCCTAAAATTCAAAAATCGCAAGGTTTAGTTTTTTCGCTAGCTTCAACTTTTCGAAAAACTTACTTTTTCGAACTCGTCCTAGACGGTTTGTCCGATTTCCACGAAAATTGGCTCAGATCATCAACAGACCATGCTGGCAAAAAGTTATGGAATTCAAGTTGATTCGTCCAACCGTTCTCGAATGACACGTGAAAAAATATGACGAAAAGCACGCAAAAATACACGTGAGGCTATATCTCCGCAACGGTTTGGCATATTGAGACCAAACTTGGTGTGTGGTATAATAAGCATGACCTGAGACTACCTGCAGTGTTTCGACACAGCGCCACCTAGTGGTCAGGAGATATGAAAGATGCATATTTTGGCTTATAACTTCTGAATGGTTTGGCCAAAAATTACAAAACTGGTCTCTGTAGATTCAGTGCGTCATGTCGAGTCGATTGATATCCAATTTTCCCGTGTCGGCCATTTTAGGCGTCGGCCATTTTGAATTATGTTTCAAAATGCTGTATTTTTTGAACGCATCATCGTATCGTTTCGCAAATAATTACAAAAATATTCGGCTCCATGCCCTGAAGACACTCAAAAAGTTTGGTGGCAGCGCCACCTTGTGGCCAATAGTTATAATGAAATATCACATAAATGCTAATAACTTTTGAATAAATTAGACTATTAAAATTAAAATGGCCTCCATATATTCTGTGGGTAAAGCCGAGAGCATTGATACCAATTATGCGAATATTGGCCATACTTCCTGTCCGCCATTTTGATTAATGTTGAAAACCTACTTTTTCGAACTCCTCCTAGACCGTTAGTCCGATTTTCACCAAATTTGACGTGTATCATCTTCAGACCATGCTGGCAAAAAGTTATGGATTTTGTGTCGATATATGAAACGGTTCTCATTAAGCGCATCAACGAATTTGTTGGAAGGGTGCCAAAATGCTTTTTAGGCTGTATCTCTGCAACGCTTTGACACATTTACACCAAACTTTGTGTGTGTCATCGCTACCTCACACTGACCATGCCACATAAATTTGGTAACAGCGCCACCTATTGGTCAAGAGTAATAAACCATTCATTACCCATGAATAATTACACTTATAAAAATGCTAATAACTTTTTAATGCATTAGCCTATTGCAACGAAACTGGTCTCAAAATATTCCCTGGTTTATGCCGAAAACATAGATACCAAATATGCCAGATTAAGCTGAACTTCCGGTCCGCCATTTTGATTTATGTTGAAAACATACTTTTTGAACTCCTCATCAGCCGTTAGTCCAATTTTCACCAAAATTTAATCAGATGATCTTCAGACTGCGCTGACACACAGTTATGAATTTTGTGTCGATAGACAAAACCGTTTTTGCATACCACAGCGACGAACTTGAGGCACAATGACAAAATGACACTTGAGGCTGTATCTCTGCAATGCTTTGGCATATTGACACCAAACTTTGTTTGTGTCATTGAAAAGTCACACAGAGTACACCAAATTGACTTGATAACAGCACCACCTATTGGTCAATTTTGATAAGCCAGTAAATCATGCTACTAGAGGTTGTATTTATGATTTTTTTAGCCATTTCAATTACAATAATCCTAAAATTGCTGTTATTGCTCATTAATGCATTTGGTGTGATGCTCCATGCCATGCTTAGCTCCTACATTTGCCGTTGGAGTGCTTGGCCCCGTAATTGCTGCTTGCAGCTATATTTATTATTCTTCTTCTTCTTCTTCTTCTTCTTCCGCCGCAAGTCTATGGCAGCCCATAGAACCGTTTGCGGGAAAGTTGTATAATTTGGCACACTGATAGAGGACAGTCCCAACATTAACTACAGCAAATTTGAAGCCTCTAACTCCTACTCTCTAGCGCCACCACTTGTCCAAACTTTCAATGTTTGTATGCTAATAACTTTTGAACCGTAAGCCAGAAAATGGAAATTCTTTTTTCCTCTGAATCCTTGGCTCAAGCCAAGTCGAATGAACCCTAAAATTCAAAAATCGCAAGGTTTAGTTTTTTCGCTATTTTCAAACTTTTCGAAAAACTTACTTTTTCGAACTCGGTCCTAGACGGTTTGTCGATTTTCACGAAAATTGGCTCAGATCATCAACAGACCATGCTGGCAAAAAGTTATGGAATTCAAGTTGATTCGTCCAACCGTTCTCCGAATGACACGTGAAAAATATGGACGAAAAGCACGCAAAAATACACGTGAGGCTATATCTCCCACAACGGTTTGGCGTAATGAGACCAAACTTGGTGTGTGTTATAAATAAGCATGACCTGAGACTACGCTGCAGTGTTTCGACACAGCGCCACCTAGTGGTCAGGAGATATGAAAAATGCATAATTTTGGCTTATAACTTCTGAATGGTTTGGCCAAATTACAAAACTGGTCTCTGTAGATTCAGTGCGTCATGTCGAGTCGATTGATATCCAATTTTCCCGTGTCGGCCATTTTAGGCGTCGGCCATTTTGAATTTATATTTAAAATGCTGTATTTTTTGAACGCAGCATCGTATCGTTTCGCAAATAATTACAAAAATATTCGGCTCCATGCCTGAAGGTACTCAAAAAGTTTGGTGGCAGCGCCACCTTGTGGCCAATAGTTATAATGATATCACATAAATGCTAATAACTTTTGAATAAATTAGTCTATTAAAAATTAAAATGGTCTCGCTATATTCTGTGGGTCATGCCGAGAGTATT
>NW_020528110.1:0-51506 GCF_003368295.1 Carassius auratus
ACTTTTCGAAAAACTTACTTTTTCGAACTCGTCCTAGACGGTTTGTCCGGATTTTCACGAAAATTGGCTCAGATCATCAACAGACCATGCTGGCAAAAAGTTATGGAATTCAAGTTGATTCGTCCAACCGTTCTCGAATGACACGTGAAAAAAATATGACGAAAAGCACGCAAAAATACACGTGAGGCTATATCTCCACAACGGTTTGGCGTATTGAGACCAAACTTGGTGTGTGTTATAATAAGCATGACCTGAGACTACCTGCAGTGTTTCGACACAGCGCCACCTAGTGGTCAGGAGATATGAAAAATGCATATTTTGGCTTATAACTTCTGAATGGTTTGGCCAAAAATTACAAAACTGGTCTCTGTAGATTCAGTGCGTCATGTCGAGTCGATTGATATCCAATTTTCCCGTGTCGGCCATTTTAGGCGTCGGCCATTTTGAATTATATTTTAAAATGCTGTATTTTTTGAACGCAGCATCGTATCGTTTCGCAAATAATTACAAAAATATTCGGCTCCATGCCCTGAAGGTACTCAAAAAGTTTGGTGGCAGCGCCACCTTGTGGCCAATAGTTATAATGAAATATCACATAAATGCTAATAACTTTTGAATAAATTAGTCTATTAAAATTAAAATGGTCTCACTATATTCTGTGGGTCATGCCGAGAGTATTAATACCAATAATGTGAAAATTGGCCATACTTCCTGTCCGCCATTTTGCTTAATGTTGAAAACCTACTTTTTCGAACTCCTCCTAGACCGTTAGCCCAATTTTTCACCAAATTTGACGTGAATCATCTTCAAACCATGCTGGCAAAAAGTTATGGATTTCGTGTCGATATACGTAACGGTTCTCATTTAGCGCATCAACGAATTTGCTGGAAGGGTGCCAAAATGCATTTGAGGCTGTATCTCTGCAACACTTTGACATATTTGCACCAAACTTTGTATGTGTCATCGCCACCTCACACTGACCATGCCACATAAATTTGGTAACAGCGCCACCTATTGGTCAAGAGTAATAAACCATTCATAAACCATGAGTAATTACACTTTTTTAAAATGCTAATAACTTTTTATTGCATTAGCCTATTTGAAGGAAACTGGGCTCAAAATATTCCCTGGCTTATGCCGATAACATAGATACCAAATATACCACAGTAAGCTGAACTTCCGGTCCGCCATTTTGATTTATGTTGAAAACATACTTTTTCGAACTCCTCATCAACCGTATGTCCGATTTTCACCAAATTCGAATCAAATGATCTTCAGACTATACTGATTCAAAGTTATGGATTTTGAGTCGATAGACAAAACCGTTTTCGCATACCACATCGACGAATTTGAGGCACAATGAGAAAATGACACTTGAGGCTGTATCCCTGGAATGCTTTGGCATATTGACACCAAACTTTGTGTGTGTCATTGAAAAGTCACACAGAGTACACCAAATTGATTTTATAACAGTGTCACCTATTGGTCAAGCTTGATAAACCAAGTAATCATGCTACTAGAGGTGGTATTGGTGTTTTTTTTTTTTTTTGCCATTTCAAATACAATAATTCCAAAATTGCTGTTATTGCTCATTAATGTATTTGGTGTGATGCTTTATGCGATGCTTAGCTACTACATTTGCCGTTGGAGTGCTTGGCCCCGTAATTGCTGCTTGCAGCTATATTTAGGGGCCAAGCACCGAAGGTGCGTAGGCACCTATTGTTTTCGTTGGCGTTATTATTCTTCTTCTTCTTCTTCTTCCGCCGCAAGTCTATGGCAGCCCATAGAACCGTTTGCGGGAAAGTTGTATAATTTGGCACACTGATAGAGGACAGTCCCAACATTAACTATAGCAAATTTGAAGCCTCTAACTCCTACTCTCTAGCGCCACCACTTGTCCAAACTTTCAATGTTTGTATGCTAATAACTTTTGAACCGTAAGCCAGAAAATGGAAATTATTTTTTCCTCTGAATTCTTGGCTCAGGCCAAGTCGAATGAACCCTAAAATTCAAAAATCGCAAGGTTTAGTTTTTTCGCTATTTTCAATTATTCGAAAAACCTACTTTTTCGAACTCGTCCTAGACGGTTAGTCCGATTGCCACGAAAATTGGCTCAGATCATCTTCAGACCATGCTGGCAAAAAGTTATGGAATTCAAGTTGATTCGTCCAACTGTTGTCGAATGACACGTAAACAAATTTGACGAAAAGCACGCAAACATGCACGTGAGGCTATATCCCGGCAACGGTTTGTCATATTGAGACCAAACTTGGCGTGTGTTATAACAAGCATGAACTGAGACTACCTGCTGTGTTTCGACACAGCGCCACCTAGTGGTCAGGAGATATGAAAAATGCATATTTTGGCTTATAACTACTGAATGGTTTGGCCAAAAATCACACAACTGGTCTCTTTAGATTCAGTGAGTCATGTCGAGTCGAATGATATCCAATTTTCCTGTGTCGGCCATTTTAGGCGTCGGCCATTTTGAATTATGTTTCAAAATGCTGTATTTTTTGAACGCAGCATCGTATCGTTTCGCAAATAATTACAAAAATATTCGGCTCCATGCCCTGAAGGTACTCAAAAAGTTTGGTGGCAGCGCCACCTTGTGGCCAATAGTTATAATGAAATATAACATAAACGCTAATAACTTTTGAATAAATTAGTCTATTAAAATTAAAATGGTCTCGCTATATTCTGTGGGTCATGCCGAGAGTATTGATACCAATAATGTGAAAATTAGCCTTACTTCCTGTCCGCCATTTTGCTTAATGTTGAAAACCTACTTTTTCGAACTCCTCCTAGACCGTTAGCCCAATTTTCACCAAATTTGACGTGAATCATCTTCAGACCATGCTGGCAAAAAGTTATGGATTTTGTGTCGATATACGTAACGGTTGTCATTTAGCGCATCAACGAATTTGCTGGAAGGGTGCCAAAATGCATTTGAGGCTGTATCTCTGCAACACTTTGACATATTTGCACCAAACTTTGTATGTGTCATCGCCACCTCACACTGACCATGCCACATAAATTTGGTAACAGCGCCACCTATTGGTCAAGAGTAATAAACCATTCATTAACCATGAGTAATTACACTTTTTAAAATGCTAATAACTTTTTAGTCCATTAGCCTATTGCAAAGAAACTGGGCTCAAAATATTCCCTGGCTTATGCCGATAACATAGATACCAAATATGCCAGTGTTTACTGAAGTTCCGGTCCACCATTTTGATTTATGTGGAAAACCTACTTTTTCGAACTCCTCATGAACCGTATGTCCAATTTTCACCAAATTCGAATCAGATGATCTTCAGACTATGTTGACACAAAGTTATGGATTTTGTGTCGATAGACAAAACCGTTTTCGCATACCAAAGCGACGAAGTTGAAACACAATGACAAAATGACACTTGAGGCTGCATCTCTGGAATGCTGTGGCATATTAACACCAAACTTTGTGTGTGTCATTGAAAAGTCAAACAGAGTACACCAAATTGATTTCATAACAGTGCCACCTATTGGTCAAACTTTATAAGCCAAGTAATCATGCTACTAGAGGTGGTATTATGATTTTTTTTTTGCCATTTCAATTACAATAATTCCAAAATTACTGTTATTGCTCATTAATGTATTTGGTGTGATGCTTCATGCCATGCTTAGCTCCTACATTTGCCGTTGGAGTGCTTGGCCCCGTAATTGCTGCTTGCAGCTATATTTAGGGGCCAAGCACCGAAGGTGCGTAGGACCCTCTTGTTTTTGTTGGCGTTCTTATTAGGGGCCAAGCACCGAAGGTGCGTAGGCACCTATTGTAATCGTTGGCGTTATTATTATTCTTCTTCTTCTTCTTCTTCTTCTTCTTCCGCCGCAAGTCTATGGCAGCCCATAGAACCGATTGCGGGAAAGTTGTATAATTTGGCACACTGATAGAGGACAGTCCCAACATTAACTATAGCAAATTTGAAGTCTCTATCTCCTACTCTCTAGCGCCACCACTTGTCCAAACTTTCAATGTTTGTATGCTAATAACTTTTGAACCGTAAGCCAGAAAATGGAAATTCTTTTTTCCTCTGAATCCTTGGCTCATGCCAAGTCGAATGAACCCCAAAATTCAAAAATCGCAAGGTTTAGTTTTTTCGCTATTTTCAATTATTCGAAAAACCTACTTTTTCGAACTCGTCCTAGACGGTTAGTCCGATTGCCACGAAAATTGGCTCAGATCATCTTCAGACCATGCTGGCAAAAAGTTATGGAATTCAAGTTGATTCGTCCAACTGTTGTCGAATGACACGTAAACAAATTTGACGAAAAGCACGCAAACATGCACGTGAGGCTATATCCCGGCAACGGTTTGTCATATTGAGACCAAACTTGGTGTGTGTTATAACAAGCATGAACTGAGACTACCTGCAGTGTTTCGACACAGCGCCACCTAGTGGTCAGGAGATATGAAAAATGCATATTTTGGCTTATAACTACTGAATGGTTTGGCCAAAAATCACACAACTGGTCTCTTTAGATTCAGTGAGTCATGTCGAGTCAAATGATATCCAATTTTCCTGTGTCGGCCATTTTAGGCGTCGGCCATTTTGAATTATGATTTGAAATGCTGTATTTTTTGAACGCAGCATCGTATCGTTTCGCAAATAATTACAAAAATATTCGGCTCCATGCCCTGAAGGTACTCAAAAAGTTTGGTGGCAGCGCCACCTTGTGGCCAATAGTTATAATGAAATATCACATAAATGCTAATAACTTTTGAATAAATTAGTCTATTAAAATTAAAATGGTCTCGCTATATTCTGTGGGTCATGCCGAGAGTATTGATACCAATAATGTGAAAATTGGCCTTACTTCCTGTCCGCCATTTTGCTTAATGTTGAAAACCTACTTTTTCAAACTCCTCCTAGACCGTTAGCCCAATTTTCACCAAATTTGACGTGCATCATCTTCAGACCATGCTGGCAAAAAGTTATGGATTTTGTGTCGATATACGTAACGGTTCTCATTTAGCGCATCAACGAATTTGCTGGAAGGGTGCCAAAATGCATTTGAGGCTGTATCTCTGCAACACTTTGACATATTTGCACCAAACTTTGTATGTGTCATCGCCACCTCACACTGACCATGCCACATAAATTTGGTAACAGCGCCACCTATTGGTCAAGAGTAATAAACCATTCATTAACCATGAGTAATTACACTTTTTAAAATGCTAATAACTTTTTAATGCATTAGCCTATTTGAAGGAAACTGGGCTCAAAATATTCCCTGGCTTATGCCGATAACATAGATACCAAATATACCACGGTAAGCTGAACTTCCGGTCCGCCATTTTGATTTATGTTGAAAACATACTTTTTCGAACTCCTGATCAACCGTATGTCCGATTTTCACCAAATTCGAATCAAATGATCTTCAGGCTATACTGATTCAAAGTTATGGATTTTAAGTCGATAGACAAAACCGTTTTCGCATACCACATCGACGAATTTGAGGCACAATGAGAAAATGACACTTGAGGCTGTATCCCTGGAATGCTTTGGCATATTGACACCAAACTTTGTGTGTGTCATTGAAAAGACACACAGAGTACACCAAATTGATTTTATAACAGTGTCACCTATTGGTCAAGCTTGATAAACCAAGTAATCATGCTACTAGAGGTGGTATTGGTGTTTTTTTTTTTTGCCATTTCAAATACAATAATTCCAAAATTGCTGTTATTGCTCATTAATGTATTTGGTGTGATGCTTTATGCGATGCTTAGCTACTACATTTGCCGTTGGAGTGCTTGGCCCCGTAATTGCTGCTTGCAGCTATATTTATTATTATTATTATTATTATTCTTCCGACTGGGGGTCTATGGCAGCCCATAGAACCGAATGCGGGAAAGTTGTAATGGTTTGACATTCTTATAGAGGACAGTGCCAACATTAAGTACACCAATTTTGGTGTGTCTAAGACATTCCCTCTAGCGCCACCAACTGTCCAAAATTTCACTTTAATTTTGTTAATAACTTTTTGACCGTAAGGCCAATCATCAAAATTCTTTTTTCATCTGATTTCTGAGCTCATGCCGATTTGATTGCACCATAGCAAATCATTTTCCGTCATAGAAATGTGGCCGCCATTTTGAATTTTTTTAAAAACCTACTTTTTCGAACTCGTCCTAGACGGTTTGTCCGATTCACACGAAAATTGAACCAGATCATCTTCAGTCAGTGCTGACCAAAAGTTATGCAAATCAAATTGATTCGTCAAACCGTTTTCGATAAACGCTCAAACAAATTTTACGTAACGCTTGCAAAAACAGTCGTAAGGCTGTATCTATGCAACGATTTATTCTATTCTGACCAAACTTGGTACATGTCATAACAAGCATGACCTGAGGCTACATGCTGTGTTTCGGCGCAGCGCCACCTACTGGTCCAGAGATATGAAAAATTGCTATTTTTGCTTATAACTTTTGAACAGTTTGTCCAAAAATCATAACATTTGTCTTGTTAGATTCAGGGCTACATGCCAAGTCGACTGATATCCAATTTTACCATTTTGGCCATTTTGACTGTCGGCCATTTTGAATTTTGTGCTAAAATGCTGTATTTTAAGAACACATCAACGGATTGTTACGAAACTTGGTATGGGTCATCAGCACAATGTCCTGAAGGAGCGTGAGAAGTTTCGAAACAGCGCCACCTAGTGGTGATCTTCTTTTTTTAAATGCTTATAACTTTGGGTGTGGTTGACTTATTTTCACGAGACTCATCAAATTGGACTCCTGAAACCTTACCGAGTCCTACGATACCAAACATGCTAGGTTTCGCCTTACGGTTTGTGTAGCGTTGTGATTTAGCGCTTAAAAAACATTTGGCTATATCTTCGAAACCGCTTGTCTGATCGAGACGAAACCACCATCAGAAGTTCGGAAACATAGGTCGATAGCTAAACGCCAATGCCCAAATGCCAAAATATTGATAGTAAGGGGTAGTAATATTCAATCAAAGTCAAGAGTCAGTCATTTTTTACATGCTTTTTCATGTAAATGTCTATAACTCTGAAGTGAATTGAGATATTTTCACCAAAATTGACACACATATGTATGGGCTCACTCTGAGGACACATAAAACAAATGGTTGGACTGAGCCTCTTGGTGGCGCTATAATAGAACAAAACATGAAATTCCCATTGACTTCAATACAGTTTTGTGAAATAAAATGCTATACTAAACAAATGCATTTGTGTAATATTACGAAACTCAGAATGTGCCAACAACAACATCCCCTGAAGGTACTCAAAATATTTTGAAACACCTAGTGGTCAAGTTATAACTCAATTTACATAAAGGCTAATAACTTTTGAAAAGATCTGGCTATTGACATGACGCTGATCTTAATAGATTCCTTGGGTCAGGCCGAGAACATAGATACCAAGTTTTCCTTATTTGGCTGAACTTCCTGTCCGCCATTTTGATTAATGTTGAAAACCTACTTTTTCGAACTCCTCCTAGACCGTTAGTCCGATTTTCACCAAATTTGACATGGATCATCTTCAGACCATTCTGGCAAAATGTTATGGATTTCGTGTCAATATACGAAACGGTTCTCATTTAGCGCATCAACGAATCAGCTGGAAGGGTTCCAAAATGCATTTGAGGCTGTATCTCTGCAAAGCTTTCACATATTTGCAAAAAACTTTGTATGTGTCATCGTCACCTCACACTGACCATTTCAAACTAATTTGGTAACAGCGCCACCTATTGGTTACACGTGATAAGCCAATAAATCCTATTACTAGTTGTTGTGTTTATTGTTTTCAAGCCATTTTGCCTAAAATAATCTTAAAACTGTCTTAATTACTCATTCCTGCCGTTCGTCTGAAGCTTGCTTCTGTAGTGCTTGGCCCCGTTATTGCTGCTTGCAGCTATATTTATTATTCTTCTTCTTCTTCCACCCCAAGTCTATGGTAGCCCATAGAACCGATTGCGGGAAAGTTGTATAATTCGGCACACTAATAGAGGACTGTCTGAACATTAACCATAGCAAATTTGAAGTCTCTAACTCAAACTCTCTAGCGCCACCAATTGTCTAAACTTTCAAAAACTTGATGCTAATAACTCTTGAACCGTAAGCCACAAAATGAAAATTCTTTTTTCCTGTGATTCCTTGGCTCATGCCGAGTCGAATGGACACCGAAATTCAAAAATCGCAAGGTTTAGTTTTTTCGCTATCGTCAATTGTTCGTAAAACCTACTTTTTCGAACTCGTCCTAGGCCGTTGCACCGATTGTCACGAAAATTGAATCAGATAATCTTCAGACCATGCTGGCAAAAAGTTATGGAATTCAAGTTGATTTCTCAAACCGTTTCCGAATAGCTCATGAACGAATTCTTCGAAAAGCACGCAAACGTGAACGTGAGGCTATATCTCCGCAACGGTTTGGCCTGTTGAGACCAATCTTGGTGGGTCTTATAACAACCATTCCCTGGGACTACCTGCAGTGTTTCGGCGCTGTGCCCCCTAGTGGTCAGGAGATATGAAAAATGCATGTTTTTGCTCATAACTTCTGAACGGTTTTGCCAAAAATCACAAAAGTGGTGTCTTTAGATTCAGTGCATCATTCCGAGTCGAATGATACCGAATTTTCCCAATTCGGCCATTTTGGGCGTCGGCCATTTTGGATTTAGTTGTAAATTGCTGTATCTTAAGAATGAAGTTCCGTATCGTTTCGCAAATAATTACAAAAATGTCCGGCTCCATGCCCTGAATGTACACAAAAAAATTGGGGGCAGCGCCACCTTGTGGTCAATAGTTATAACGATTTTTTCGAAAAATGCTAATAACTTTTGCATACATTAGCCTATTGTAACAAAGCTGATGTTGATAGATTCCTTGGGTCATGCCGAGAACACCGATACCCCATTTGTCAATTTTGGCAAAATTTCCTGTCCGCCATTTTGATTCATGTTGAAAACCTACTTTTTCGAACTCCTCCTAGACCGTTGCTCAGATTTTCACCAAATTTGATTTGGATCATCTTCAGACCATGCTGGCAAAAAGTTATGGAATTTGTGTCGATACACGTAACCGTTTTCAATTAGCGTACCAACGAATTTGCTGGAAAGATGCCAAACTGCATCTGAGGCTGTATCTCTGCAAAGGTTGGAGATATTTACACAAAACTTAATATGTGACATTGACACATCACATTGACCACGCCACATCATTTTGGTCACAGCGCCACCTATTGGTCAAGAGTAATAAACCAATCAATAACCGCGAATTATTACATTTCCAATAATGCTAATAACTTTTGATTGCATTAGCCTATTATCATGAAACATGTCTCAAAATGTTCCTTGGGACATGCCGACAACATACATACCAATTATGTCATATTAAGCAAAACTTCCTGTCCGCCATTTTGATTCATGTTGAAAACCTTTTTTTTTAAACTCATCCTCAACCGTTTGTCTGATTTTCACCAAAATTGAATCAGATCATCTTCAGACCGTGCCGACAAAAAGTTATGGATTTCGTGTCAATAGACGAAACCGTTTTTGTACAGCGCTGTTTCAGATGTCAGGCATCTTCACAAAATGAGTCTGAGGCTATATCTCTGCAAAGCCCATTAGTGGTCTTCCAGTGACATCTAGTGGTCGTAAATGCAATTTATCATACAACACTGTCTCTTTAACCTTTATAAGTGTTATATGTTGTCTTAATTTCATTCCAAAGAAGCATACGCAATTTATGTATAATTTCACAGTCTAGATAATAGTACTGCACTGATTTTAAATAACCTAGATATGGCTGACAGTAAAAGAACAGAACAGAATTACAGACACACACAAACATGAAATGTTTAAACTAGTATATTAATACTCAATAAGCATGCTTAAACCCACACACAGATGCACACATTTTGTAATATATATAGATAATTAAAATAAATGATGGGTGATAAAACCTATTGCAAGTCTTCTGTTTTTATGGGCTTCTATGTCATTTTTCAGGTTTCATTGCAATCATAATCTGGCATAATTATAAACATTAGATATATCTGTATGAATAAATTGGTAAACTTTGACTCAATGTGATCTGAAATGCTTGAACAGTAATATTAAATAATAGTAATATACATTTTTTCTAGATGAATCCCTCAACAAGCCCATAAACTGTAATGTTTTAGTCTTTAGTGAGCTCATTAGTGGTCTTCCGGTGACATCTAGTGGTTATAATTGCAATTTTTTATTCAACACTGGGTTTTGAAGCTTTATAAATATTACAGTGTTCTTTTTTACCTAATATCTGTTAAATTTTGCATGATTGTTTAGAAAAAATACAGATCTAATGCATGTGTGATTATATTACCCCTTTTTTTTTGCAGTTTAATGCCATTCACAACAGAAATCTTTTGTTTTTTAGGCCATTTTAACTGTTATAGCACCAGCTATTGTCTGATCTTAATGAAACTTTGCATGCTTGGTGGGTCATCTTTCACATGTTATAACCAAGTTTCATAAAGTTTTTGTTTCAGTTTTATAGGCTTTAGTTACATGTGGCCTCGGCCCTTTCCTAAATGACCTCTTATAGCTAACCAAAGGACAAAATGCAACATATTTTTGAAAATTATTGATCTAGAGAGTCCAGAGAATATTATTGCAGTGGTTTGATCAAGACTGAACAAAAAACCAGGTGACCCAAAACATTCAAATTCGTGGACCAATTTTACGAAAAAGGCTATAACTCGGGAACAAAATGAGATATCTTCACCAAACTCAGAACTCATATGCATGAACAAAAACTTTAGTCAAATTATTATTTTTTTTCCATATCTGCCACTTAGTAGCGCTACAGGACGAAAAAAAATCAAATGGCTATAACTAAGCAACCGTTGATCCAATCAACTTGAAAACTGATATGGCCCAATGTGGCACAAGTGCTCTATGAGGAATTTCACTTATCTTAAAAAACATGGCCGCCATTGGCCAAACAACTTTAAGCACCTATTTGACAAGGTTACTGGAAGTCGATCGGAACGAAACTCGGTGGGCATGTTCGACTCATTGCCCTAAAGGTCTGTAAGTATTTTGAAAGAAATTGCCCACAACATTGTCACCTCCAACAGAACACAACAAAGCGATTTGATTACAGCGCCAACTATTTTCCAAAAATGATAATGCATCTTTTTACTGGAGTTTTACTGGCTGTTTCAATTACACTCTTCCAATAATTGCTTTTCTTACTCGTTGCATTTGGTCTGATGCTCCATGCCGTGCTTAGCTCCTCGCTGTGGAACTTTTATTAACGATTTTCAGCCATTTCAATTACAATCATGCAATTATTAATTTCATTATTCATTGTTGCATTTGGTCTGATGCTACATATGCTTAGCTCCTGATGTTGCCGCTGGAATGCTTGGCCCCGTGATTGCTGCTTGCAGCTATATTTATAAATGTATTTACTGTCACTTTTTATCAGTTAAAATATGTTCTTGTCTTGTTTTCTTAAAAATAAATGAATGTTAGAGTATAAAACAAAAAAAAAATAATTACGTTTTTGACAAATGTCATCTGTAGATACGACAATCTTTTCAACATCAGTTCACATTTTCTGTTGGTATCCTTGATCACAGCTGATTCTTTCAGCTAGTAGTGTATAGGCTGTGTATTAACCTCAGCAGAGGAACATAAACTGAATTTGGCAGTGCTAAAGGTCTTTGAATCTGTGGCAGGGAGCGTCACACCGGCTCTAGATCAGCAGTTCTGTGACCTGATGTGGCCTTCAGCTCAGTGCGCGTCCCCTGGGGTTGCTCAGCAGGAGGATGTGGTCAGGAGCATGGATGTGTTTGTAGAGTATTGAGTAGAGGTGAACAGGGGTCACTTCCCTCTCTCTCCCAACACTGCAAACTGCATTAAGGACAGAACAGATGGGAATGAGGTGAGCCAGTGTGTGTCACTGCCAAATAGTTAATAAAGGAGCCCAGTGAATAAGAGAGAGAGAGAGAGAGAAAGAAGAGAGAAAGTCACACATGCCTTGATTAGGTCATCTTGTCAAAAGGTTTAAAATAATCAGTTTCGAGGTATAACCTTGTTAGGGTTGCCAACCGTCCCGTATTAACCGGGACGTCCCATATTTTGGGCCTAATTGATTTGTCCCATACGTGACCTCCCTTGTCCTGTTTTTTGACTGCTACGCTGATCAGTTTTGGTGAATACAAACAACGTGATTATTTTTCCAACACCCCGCCACGCAAGAGATGTGATCAGTAAGGGAAGCGGTCTCTACAACTATTGTAAAAAAACACATTTTATATTTAAGTAACTAATAGCATAATAGATTTTTTTACAGTGAATTCTTGACATCTAATATTCTGCTATTTTTTACAGGAAATTCATACAGTGTAAATGACACACATTTTTCCTTGATACCATACAGAATATCAGCTGATAATATACATATATATATATATATATATATATATATATATATATATATATATATATATATATATTCAATTCACTATTATCAGTCACTACTGAGTATTTAACTGTATACATGCTCATTTCCCCTATCTTTTCATTCAGATTTCCTTTGCTGTCATTTAACAATCAGTTCAAGTAATGTTTATTAATAATTTTAAGGCAAATCTCAAAGTTAATATCCATTTTTCATACTGTATAATATAATGTAATGATGCCTAAAATCACTTAAAATGACTGATTCTAGCCTTTTGTTTTATTAAATCAAAATCAAACAGTGTGTTGAACTTTAATCATCATTTTGTTGTCTTTTTTGTATCAGTGCATCCCAGGTTAAAAATAAGGTTTCCAAACCATTTCCCCTAAGAACACTTCAGTGAATCACACAGTTCCCATATTTTGCAAGCAAGCAAAAATTAACAGGCAAAAAACAAATATCAAGGATTCAAAATCACCTTATGAATATATATATATGAAAACATGCTCATACAACAATGTGCACAAAAATGTATTCATATGCCACAGTCAATTAGTGTGCATACTGTAATTTCATGTAAAAAAAAAAAAAAAAAAAAAAAATTGAGCATAGCATGTGCTTTGCAGTGTCATTTCAATGTTAACATCAGAAATGACGGTGTTATTTTGGTTGCCTTTTATCAACACTGATCATTAATTCAGTCGCTCTGTTGCATAACCATGGCCTGAGGGAGCAAGAAACAAGTGTAGGATGAAGAAAAAGAAAAGAGAAACAGAAGGACAAGGGTAAACATCAAGCTCTTTACAGGTTTATAAAGCAGACAGACACAGGAGAAAATTAATAAACAATATCATGGACCCTCTATAAGCCGCACAAGAGGGACTTTTGAAGTGTTTGCCTGTCAAGTGCAATAGAGTTTAATGCGTATCACCCCTTTCCACTTCCCAGCAGAACGCACCATTAACTCATTTAATTCAATGCTAAACATCACTGCTTCACACTTCTAATTCCTCTATGTGAATGACGACTCGACATGACGTTGTGTTGCTTAATATTTTTGTGGAAATCATGATGCTTTTTTTTTCAGTGGATGACTCATTTCAAACAAAGATTTTGGTAATCACTGCTGAATAAAAGTGTTTTAATTTTTATTTATACATTTCCTTGAAAGCAAAAGAAAGGAAACACTTTTGAATGATACATTCGCTGGAGGGCCTGAAAAATATAGTTTGTTTATGATATAGGCTTAATAAAAGCCTCTGACCTCCTCGCTCAAAAAGATATGAGCAGCATTTGCACTGCTGGAAATAGCTGCTGATAATGACTTTATATTATGTCATTCTTTTCTCTGATCCAAAATATAATAGAGTTGTGGGTTAATAGGTAAAAAATGATTATGACACTTTGCTCATTCACATTAATGAAGAAAGCATCATTTCACAAGGACACAGATGTTTTAGAAAGAGTATCTCTACACCATTCACATCCTTTGGGGGTCACAGCTGTAATAGATGGCAATGTACTGAAAAGACAAGAACGGCCCCATTAAAAGCTGGCCCTTGGGAGGTCTGAAGTATCATATCCCTCTTAACTGTCATTGCCCTTATGTACTGTAGGGCGGACGTGATCCTATCTCACGAGTGCTTATGCTGGGATTCCTGAGGTTCATGTTAATGCAGCTTGTTTTATAGTCGATCGCCATCTGGCAGACCTGTAGAAATGCACATGAGTATAGTGCCTTATGATGGATCACAGCCCACACAGTGTAGATGGCATGACAGGACAGGACCAAACGCATGCACGCATGGGGTAATATAAGAATTCTGCAAAAGTATAAAAGATTCATTGCAGATAACAAAGCAAAAACTAGACTGCAGTTTTTTGCAAACTGGAATTTGTGGAAAAAGATAAACCAAAAAGGGAGGGAGAGGAGAGGGAGGGTTTGCGCGCTCGTGGGTATTATACAAAACACCCACATCATGGAAGTCAGTGGAGACTCAACCCACAGTACAGGAAAGACAGAGAGAGAATGCTTGCAATCTCCAGTTCTCCATTAACATACGAGCAGCCCCAGGGTACTTAATACAGCAAAAAACCAACACACAACATTGTGGTGAGTCACTACTCATTTGATATTTATTGTGGGTTTTGAAGAATTTGAAATGTTGTTGTTGTTGTTGTTGTTTTCATTTTTCCAAAAAAAAAAAAAAAAGAAAAAAGTAACTTTTATTTATTATTATAATTATTATTGCTGTTGCTATTATTATTTAATTGAATACTATAAAACAATTATTTAAGATATACTATCTGAAAACAAGTCTCTTAATATATAATTTTGCTTTAAGAAATGTATCAAAGGATGTGAAATGTATGGTGTAAAATATTCTTACTGGAAAAGAAGACAAAAATACGGATTAAGAAAGAAGGTTTTTTTGCAGTGTTTTGAAGGAGAGTTCTTCAGAACTATGTGTGTAATAATTTGTAATAATGACTAATCATTTCTGATCAAATTAAATGAAAGCCAGCTGAACTGTCACACGTGACAATAATATATGAGTGTTTTCATGAGGAAAATGAAGGAACAGTATTGGGACAAAATAGGATGAACAATCATAATATGATAAAAAAAAAAGTAAAGGTTCTTTGTGAGGAACATGTAGCTGAATCTAATTTGCTGAGCTTAAAACCTACAGAGACAAAAATCAAAACAATCACGCCACAGCTTGAAGCCAATGTGATCATAGTGACCACAGAGACTGCAATGGATTATGTTTAAAAATGCATATTGCATTACAGACTCATTTTTGTCTCAGTTAACCATGTTACTGTATATATGCCATTTTTATGTCCTTACAATGTCAACTGTTATTGTAGGCAACCATTTATCATAAATTATGTTTTTACAACACATTTTCCTGTTAAAACTTGCATAAAGGGGTCATAAACCAGTTTGCAATATCATTTAACTACGACACATTAATTATAAAAGGTTAAAAGTCGGTGATGATGATCACCTGACATAAAAAAAGGTAAATGGGCATGTCTCATCCTGTCTCATTGGTTTCAAAGAAACTGCAAACTGGGGGAAGGTAATGCTGTCTACTGAGAATAACAGTGTGAACACATGAGTCTGTTACATGCCAAGACAAGTTCAGATAATACACAAGTACTTGAAGACATGTGGGAGCACAGGGGTTTTTTTTTGTTTTTGTTTTGTTTTTACTTAAAAACTGTTTATTTATTATCCTTTATAATATCCTTATATTATCCTTTATTTATAAGTCCTTGAGTTCAGAAAAGGCAGGGAAACAGATACATAGATTTACATTGAGTGGTAAGAGATTAACAGGAAATCTGCACAGTCAAGTTTTAGAGAGTAAGTGTGTGAATGGGTGTTAAGATATGCGTTCATCTGACACACACACATCCACAACTCCAGTCCTTCAATGAATGTCTTGTGAAGAGAAAAGCTGCATGTAAGAAACAAATCCAGAATTAAAATGTTATTTACTCCAAACCTTTACTTCCATAATCTGTAATAACACTTCCTCCGGGAAAAAAAAAAGTTGTCTTGCCTGAATCAGGGGAGAAAAATGCACAGATCATGAACTGTTTACAAGTGTTTGACTGTTTACAAACAGTCCAAAGCAGCTCTAAACAAATATGTTTGTGGATTTTGATGTGAGAGGAGATTAAGTTTTTCACTGGAGGAAGCATTATTATGGATTACTTTTTGGCCAAAACCAACAGTTAAAAGTTAAAAATAGACTTGATGGATCTGATTTTTACAAGCACGTAGCTTTTCACTTAAAAAATGTTAACTGTTGGGCTGGAGTCGTGTGGGTTATTTGTGGATTATTGTGATGCGTTTATCTGCTGTTTGGACTCTCATTCTGTCGGGGGACCCATTCACTGCAGAGGATCAATTGGTGAGAAAGTGATGAGATGTGATGTGATGTTATGTGATGGGGCAGTAATGGCCTATGGTTAGAAAGTCGGACTTGTAACCCAAAAGGTTGCAGGTCCAAGTCTCAAGTCCGTCAGGAATTGTTGATGGGGGGGGGGGGGCCTCCAACTACCGTATTTTTCGGACTATAAGTCGCATAAGTCCAAAAATACTTCATGACGAGGAAAAAAAACATATGTAAGTCGCACTTGACTATAAGTCGCATTTATTTAGAACCAAGAACCAAGAGAAAACATTACCGTCTACAGCCGCAAGAGGGCGCTCTATGTTGCATAAAATAGGCTAGCTATGCTTACAGTGTATTATAATGTCGCGTTTTTTCTCTCTAAATACACATTTTATGTATATATAATGCATAGTGTAGGTCTATTTTAGCATGCAGCAAACCTTTTTAAATTTTTTATAAATTCCTGAAAATAAATAAATAAATTACTTTAACCATTTAACTGATTGTATTAATTGGTCAAAATTCTTAATGGTCGGTTAACGGTTAACTGGTTAAAATTAACCCGTAGACTAAACCCATCAAAATAAGTCCCGCCTTAGTAAAGGAGATCTCATACATATTTAAACTTACAAAAAATATTAAAATCTACACAAAAACAAGAAGATTAATCATAATAAAGTCTGTTACTATAAAGGATTCATATGTATTTAATTTATAGAGTGAAGTGTTATTTTACATTTGTTTACTTTATTTCTGTACCTGAACATCTAAAAAACATTGTTTATTTAATATGTATCTTTGTTCTGTTGTATTTATGTAGGCCTGCTGAATGTTAAATGGATCCAATCCATGTTCATTAGAAATAATTTGATGATGCAGCACTAAAACTGCAAGTGTAATGTAATGCATGTGTTGTTGAACTTTGCTGATTTAAAACATGATCAAAATACTATCTATTTTGATGCAAAATTTCAAATAAGAGAGGAATTGACAAATATCTGTATCGGAATAGGCCAATAAGCGTTTGTTAAAATTGGTATCTGTATCGTCACCAAAAAATACTGTGTGTATATATATATAAATATATATATATACACACACACACACACACACACATACATATATACATATGGCAATAACACAGAGCTATTGGGCCACTCAAAATTACCACAAGGGAAATTCCTTCACTGCAACAGCCCTAGGTAACAGTGGCCAGCAGTAACACCAGTATCCCGTGTGAGCTCTTGAAGCCCCGCCCTCTTCTGAAAAGGAAGGCAGCAATTCCATCTCATTTGCATTTAAAGGGACAAACACAAAAATCTGACTTATTTTACATCTTGAAAAAAAGGAGCATATAAAAGCTCATTCAAAATATTATTAATATATAATAGTATAAATGTATTTGAAAATAACACTGTCAGGGTAATACAAATATTAACTGTCTCTTCAAATCATCAGATAATCATCAGATAATATGACCTTGCTATAACACAGCAGGGTTAGTTCAGGTTGAAAAATATCATGTTGTGCAACTCCACGAAAATGTGATATTTGTGAATTAATAATTTATGATATTCATGGCCCATCAGGCAGTGCTAAACTGTTCTTTATTTGGCCTTCCCCTGATACACACACACACACACACACACACACAAGCACCAGAGCTGTGTGAAACTTGAGACTTTATCCGAACTGTATGAACGAAGCTTTCTGTTTCTCTGTATTTTACACTCTCTCACTGTCTCTGCATGTGGGAGGAACAGTTGGTGTACGACTTCACCCTGAATAGACAAGTTTATCATCCAGTTTTTACAGAGAGTCAGTTATTTTCCAGTTCACTGGAACTCCAACACAATTCACTCCCCTATCCTCATGCCAAACATATTCAGCAAAGGTCTTGTAAACACATTTCCCTTCAAAAAGATCAATATCTCAATATGGTGCACAGCTCTTCCCAGTTAAACTATTTTTGACAATCTTGTGTCTACAAGACTAAAGTTTAGAACATATTATGACCTCATGAAAGATTTTGTTCCAGTTTGGTACTGCAGTATTCAAAACATTCAGATGTATTAGAGCTGGCTTTCCATATGTACACAGTTAATCCTTTGAAGACATGTTCTTTCCTGCCTTCAGAAATTACTCATGTGTGCTTATGAAATCTTGTGTGGGTGAGAGATGCAGTCGGGGTGTTTAGCACTGGCACTGAACAAGGTGTCATGCAGTGACATTCTTTCAAGAGAAGAATAAAAGGTGTTTTTGGATCTAAATACTGATCTTTTGCAACACTGACGCATGTTTTGGTACGAGCACCTTCACAAGTGTACTTCTTCAGAAAAAAAAAGATATTATCTATTTACCCCTATACATCTATGCAGAAAACAAGCAAAAGAAAGAAAGAAAGATCTGAATTAGGTTCATGAGGGTCACCACCAGAATCTTTTAAAAATACATATCTAGAAATGGTGTGGTATTGTGCGGTTCCTATCTGTCAGGGCTCATTCAGAGAGGAGTGCATATCAGTTAATATTTCATGAAAATGACAGAGCGTATATTTCCCAGATACACTGGGCTCTAAAACTTCTTTTGGACAGATTCCAGAGGCTTCTAGGCTTTCAGAGAGTCGCTGACTCTACGAGGAGCCAGACAGCAGAGATCAATCAGAGACAAGAGTCTAGATGCTTGATGACATCTAATCAATTTTCCAAAGGCAATCCAAGCCTAGCAAAGCAGCAATATGATAATAGAAATAAATTGTTAATGGCCATCTCTACATTCTTCAAATCAAAGAAGGACACTTCTTCATCTTATCTTACTCTTATTAGAAGTAGTAGTATGGAACTAGTTTACTTCAATAACACATCAGTTATCAGCAGGCCCGTGTGGAATCTGCTACTAGAAAGCGAATTATCCGTCGCCCTTTGCAAGTGTGTCATGAAATACTTTGATGGTGATGCTAATAAAAGGATGCTCCCTTCCTGTATAACTGCTCTTTTTGAAAGAATAAATCAAATCTGGTTACCATGGCTCTGTTAGCCCCTGCTGGTTGATATCATAACTACACCATCTGGCTGTAATGAGCAAAATATGCAGTTAGAAGACAAGATCGTCCAGCATTGGCTAAAAAAAAAAAAACTAAAACCAAAGTCATTTTCTCTGTAATAACATTTAGTTTTCATTCATAATGTACTGCAGGTTTAGTTTTAATAACCTTATGATTCATCATTACAGCAGTTTCATTTTCAGTGCTGCTGTTGCCAAGTCTTGGGTTGTTTAATCAGCTGAGCTCGCTTTCACTCTATCCAACCTACACAGCCTTCATTTAACTCCAGATTCAGCTCCCCCTCCATCATTCCCTCCTCTGCCTTTATTTCTGCATTTCAATCAGTCTCCTACACACCTTTATCCGAAACAGCTAAGGTCAAAGGCCACCGGTGGAGATCTCTAATTTAACCCACCATTATTATTTTCCTTTCACTCACACAACATGTGGTAAGACTGAGGGTCAAATTCAGCTGGCACCTGTTTTTTTGCTAATTGTTTTGTTGCATTGTCAAATGTATTTGAATTTAGTTTCTGTTTTCCCCAGTAAATGAACTGGGAAAAACTGAAACTAAATTCACTTACATTTTTATGACTCCAAAACTAACTAAAAAAAAAAAAAAAAGACTTATTTAGGCCACCTGAATAAAACATGAAAATGCCAATAGATAGCAATACACTTGACTGTGCTGAAAAATTATTTAGCACTGTAAAACATTTTTAAACAATTTACATGATAGCTAAATAAGACTAAATTATAGATTAACTTTGGAAGCCCTAAAATACATTTGTTTTAATATAAAATAAATGAATAAAATCTAAACTAAAAACTAAGCTAAAATAATAACCTTGGAAAGATTACTTGGAAAATAGGCCTTAAAATGTAATGCATTCATTTGGTATAATGAATAAAAAAGCTACAATAATAACAACAAGTTATTATTATTATTATTATTATTATTATTATTTAAAAAAATTGTAAATAATAATAATAATAATAATAATAATAATAATAAATTAAATAAAATATCACATTCTTGCGTGTAAAAATAGCTTAATGGAAAGGATCAAAACAGAACAGAATGAAGGATTGAGACATACTTTTCAAAATTAAATGACTATTAATTTAACTTGGTGTCATAAAAATATTACAGCCATGGCATGAGATGCCGAAAAACAGTGATAGGCGACAGAACAGCATTAATGGTAACCTTAAGTTCAACAATAGAGGTAAAACAGAGAGCACACTGAATATTAAAAATACTTTGTGTAATGTTGATTCAATAATTACACAATACCTATGGTTTTTCTTCATTTGGGGGCTCAACAGTGTAATTAACTCATTTCTTTTTTTGACAGTAATATTAGACACAAAGTGTCTAAAGTCATTACAACTAATAGACAGAGTAAGAGCTGTTTCTCATAGATAATGGCTGATTTATTACTCCTCTGCACAATACCCAAAATCTAACTTTCAAAGAAAGGCGTATAGCTTAAGCACTCTAAGTGGTCGGCGTGCATACGAGAGTGGGTCAGAAAGTGCAGTGTGGGCGTTGGAGAGGACTCTGAGTGATGCTGGAGGAGGAGATGTCCTTCCTTTTGAATTATTCACTCCATCACGGTAATGCATCTCCCTTCATGTTTAGAGTTCCTCTTTCAAGAGTGCATTTACTCTCTACTGCTCCAGAAGTGGCTGAGAGCTTGAGTTTGAAAAATCTGTCCAATTGGATTCTTGTATGTTTGCTGCTCTCAGTCCAGTTTAAGAATTAATATAATAAATACTGCTAAAATGTTTCTCCTTCTGTAACCTATTTTATGTACTCTTCAGTGAATTCTCTCAGACCTCGATCTCAGATCATCCAGCACAAGATGAGTGCACTGTTGTATATTGGGGGTATACAAAATAAGGTAATGCCTGGAATTTGAAACCATCAATAATGGCCTATAAAGGCCTTCATTTATTGTTGTCATGGAGACTTGTAGGTGCATTTTGAATACATGATGCATTTTGGTATGAATGTGTCCAATCCCAACTGATTTTCTGTTTGCTAATAAGGTCTTATTGGTGGATCATGTATGCCAGTTGACCCTCCACTGAACTCAGCCTCCTTAGTTAGACAAGCTTGTGAACTTCCTATAGATTTCAGTTAACATAATAATTTTCAGTCAGATGTGCTTATAATGTGGCCACTATTTGTAGGATATTAATACATGTGCTGGAATAATGTGCAACATTGCAAAGTAAAGATTGTTTCTACAACAGAATCAAAAAAGTTAATTGTGGCTCTATACCTCACAATTCAGACTTTTTTCTCGCAAGTCTGACTTTTCTGCTCAGAACTGAAACACTATCAATTCTGAGTTTGTTAATTTGCCTTTAATATATTCTTTGTTTGTTCATCAAACCTTATTAAAGTTAACTAATTGGGCATTTTTGTAAAGTCAAGTAAAACCAGAAAAGTCTAATTTGATAGAGAAAAAAAAAAAAAAAAAAAAACTTTGAAAACTTAAGCAAGTGAACACAGTTTGACCATTAAAGGGATAGTTCACCCAAAAAGCATCCTGCCATCATTTACTCACTCTGTTATTCCAAACCTGCAGGACTTTCACAAAAGAAGATATTTTGAAGAATGTTGAAAAGAAAGTCAAACAAGTTTAGAATGGCATGAGGGTGAGTAAATGATAAGCTTTTTTTATTCTGTGTAAACTGTTTAATTTTTCCTATCTCTTTGCAGTGTTACAAGCTCTTGGTGCATAAAGAAGATCTGTAAAATTGTAAAGACTAAAGTCTCAAATCCAAAGAGATATTTTTAATAAAAAAGTTAAGACTCATCCTCACACCCCTGATATGGCTCGTTCTCTGCTCACTCAAGGCCGCGGTGTGTGACACTGTTTCGTTGAGAAAGTGAAACTACTTTGTTTGGCCTTCCAAAAGAAAACACGACTAGAAATCATGTTTAGATCACGTTTATGATGAGTTTTATGTTTATGTCTCGTCGCTCCGGTCAGACAGGGCATCACAATATGTTAAGAGGCATAACATTTCCATCACATGCTTGAGGTATTCAGCCGATCACGTTGCATTGGATAGCTGGCCAATCAGAGCACACCTCGCTTTTCAGACCGATGAGCCTTGTAAAAATGTACGCGTTTCAGAAAGGGCATAGAGGAGAAACAATAATGTACAGTATGTAGAATATATATATATATATATATATATATATATATATATATATATATATATATATATATATATATATATATATATATATATATATATATATGTGTGTGTATATATATATATATATATATATATATATATATATATATATATATATATATATATATATATATATATATGTGTGTGTGTGTATATATATATATATATATATATATATATATATATATATATATATTTATTATTTTTATTTTATTTTTTTACCTTAAAACACAAACACATTTCATTGCACCAAATAATGTTCTTTTTACCAGCATCATATAACCCCTTTAAGTTCTTACTGTGTCAGAAAGTCCTGCAGTGTGACTGCTGAAAAGGCCATCTAATAGAAGCATATTTGGGGTGATAAACACTTCCAAAACGGAGTAAAACAATTCAGACTGGTGGACAGCACGGTTTAAAAAAAATAAAATAACTGCTGGTACATGGAGCAAAAAAAACAAAAAAAAACAATAACCTATTGCTTTTTAAACCAGTTACTGAATACACACAAATTGCAAGGTAATGAAACTAAATCAACAGGGGTATGTTGTTCGATGTGTAAAAGCTTGGGACACAGTGACGGGCTTTGCTCCAGATGGTCATTGTGCTCAGGTTTTCTTTTTTTTTCTTTTTTTTTTGGTGGGGGGGTTATAAGATCACATCTGCTGATAGACAGGGAAAGGGAGAGAGGGGCCTAACAAGACTTTCCCCCAAGGACCCTTAGCAGCTGCACACAATATACCACCAATTGAGCCTCCCTGACTAGATGATGGATAAATCCATAAGAGAACATTAAACATCCAATGTAGAGAGAAATAGAGAAAAAAATCTCAGATTGCCTATTTAGAGCAAGACAGTACTTTACCGAGCCTCATTTTGCATGTGACAGATCATTCGATTGAGCAAAAGAACCGCATGGATGCATAGTGCACTATCAGTTTAGCTAATAATCACTTGTGTTCATACAGACTGCTGGGAGAATGCAGCAATATCATTATCTTATAGCACATAGCCGATTGTGGGACTGAAAAATATTATTCCCACGGGACACCGAGGTCTGCAGTTACAATCTCATTTTTGTAATTGATCTATAGATCAATATCATCTAGATAAGGATTTATGATGATAGGGACATATCATCATACATATTATATATATATATATATATATATATATATATATATATACAGTACACATACATAATGAAAGATCTGATTCTTAACGGTGCAGATGTAAGTCTATGGGAGCCATCTGGCAGTCGCAGGTGTGGTAAAGTGCAGCAGTGTACGCTTTGTTTAGACTGCAGTAAATCTTCTACAGTACAACAGCCCAAACCAAGTCTCTATGCATGCATGCAGTAATGGATTGGCCATGCGTTGGATAACGTCTGCTGGTCACACTTTTCATAGGATGTCTTTGTCCTACATAGGTTGACAAACAAGTGGAACGTGTGAGGGGAACAAAACCACGCACACATACACTCTCAAAAGAACCCCACTGTCTGTGATAAAGGTCTTTCATGGCCAATTAAAGCAGCTCGACTTTCCACCTCAATAACATCTAAGCATCTATTAGTGGCAAGCCCCTCCCGCACACACGCTCTGTCGCAGCTCCCGCTGAGCTCAGCTCAGTGACTGTATGATTAGGTCATATCATTCTCTGAGAACAATGAATCAACAGTCGAGAGCATGAAGAGCCAAAGCCGGCTGTCTAAAGTCTGCATTACCTACTCTCCAACAAACTGTAAATCATGAGTCCTACCGCTGCGTGATTACAATAGTGTCTGAACGAGCACCAGGGTTTCAAAGGTCAAAATCTGAAAATGAATCTCAAAGGATCTTCTTTAGTAGGGCAAAGTGTCAGTTATTATATAGACATTAAATGTAATTCACAAACCATATACTTCCAGCTAAACTCATAATAAAGATAATTTATTGACATTTATGGTTCGATGAAGAAGAATCTTTACCATCCATGACAGCTTTTCATTGCACAAATGTTTTTACTCTCTTAAAACATTCTTTTTTCCACTATGAAGATCGTTTTATGAATGTAAAGTTCTATTGAAGTAAAGGTTCTCCACTGAACCATCAAACCCAGTAAAGAACCTTTATGTTTAAGGTTTGTAGTGAAAAGGGGTTCTTCTGATTATTAAAATGTTCTTTAAACTAAGAAAAAAAACTATTTTATGGTGCTTTTATGGCATCAGTGAATAACAAAAATCACAGCTCTGCCCCCGAAAGAATGGGCCGCTTTTCAGAAACAACATTTAAGGCATCATGTGTGCAAAAAGTAGCCAGCAATACATGTATCCGTGGATAAGTGAATTCCATAATGCACTTTGATGGAAAAATTATAATTTAAAATATATAATACATTAATAATTTTCTACAATAACAATGATATATGACAATATTATATTTAATTTATAAATAATAAGAAATAAAAAAAATTGTTTAAAACATACTGTTAGTCAATTAGAGATGTCTTATTTTTTAACAATAGTCATCTGGCACATATGACATCAGTCATCGCCCAATTGAGACTGAGAACTGGATCCAACTGAAGATGTCATAAATCAAGTGGTACTACTCTGAAGTGACCAATAAGGGCCTATGTCTTTATACATAAATGCATATCTCATTATTACGCTGCTGCCCTCTCACTTTCATAGCAAGATACCATATTAAACAACAACTCCTCTGGGAACTCCTAGACACTTAAATCCACATTCATAATTTAAAGAAACGTATTCAATGTTCTGTCTGTACCCCATGTCCCGAGGGGCCACAGCCGTAGACTGGGCGACCTTTGATTCCTCGCACACTTGCAAATGTGCCAGTCCATTGTCCACGGCTACAGCCTGTTTTTGCATATTGATCACACTGATTCCTCCACTAAACACTTACAAAGAGCATCTGAAGGATCAATACCATGCCTTCTGCTGCTGTCTTGCCAAATCAAACTTCACCCCTAAAATAACTTCTTGTTGGGGTGCAATGAAATTAATACTCAGAAGGGATGTAGGGGGACAAAACCATGCTAAGGCTTTCAAAAAAGAATTTTTTTCCCCACTAAAGATTAGCACCTAAAATGTTTTGCAAACTCCAAATCTAATGTTCCCTCCAAACAACACAATTCTTCTGACCTTGCCGCTTTGGACAAAGGGATGCATCCGTAGAGATGGGATAGAGTTTCACAGCCAGATTGATTATCTGAAAGTTTGCCTTCTTTGTTCTGGTCCCCACGGTGCTGAATATGCGCTTCAGATGAATGTACACAGATGCAAAACTTGGATGCAGAGCAATAGCTGTGTAGTGGTTTTTATGACATTTTGAGTTTACTCTTAGATATTTTTATCGTTTTCAGAGACAGTTACGTGATGACTGTAGAACAAGAATTTAAAACAATTGTTGGGGAAAAAGTGCTTATGATAATTTATTTAAAATCCTTGAATAGAATCCAAACAAGCCTAACAAATAGACTTAAAAACAAATGTGCTAAATTGAATTTCGTACATATCTATAATTAACATTTTAAAGTTAACATTCTTACAAAAGCTTTTTTCCCCTTATTTTAAAGTAAAAAAAAAAACATCCTTATAAAAAGATTCATTTGCAAATATTATAAAATATAAAATTGGAATATCGCACCAAACATTTGTGAACCAGCACCGTTTCCATCCAACGAGTCAAAGAGAACAAAATTGTCACTTCCTGGGAAACTGGCACTATACATCGCTAAGAAAAGTAGGAGAAGCTACTGAATATAATAATTTTCATATATAATAAATTACTTTCAGTTCAGAAGGAGCAGACGTAACACAAGGAATGCGGTTATTGCTTTTGGAGGTGGATGCTGCTGTTTGGGAACGCAGTCGTTTAATAGTTCTGGGAGGCAATTAAGACTTCTGCGCTGGCATTTCCGAATGACCATAACAACATTTTAGATCCTGTGGAATGATATCAGTCCACTGGTTAGTCAGAATTTACCATCCCATAGAGCAAAGTCACATGACTTTGGAGGAATTTATTCAAAAAATGCATTTATTCGCATTAACCCTTTTTCGCACCAGTCAAAAACCACCTTAAGTGAGTGTAAAAACTTTTTTGCCAATCAAGGCATTTTTATTTGAAATTTCCATTACTCAACTCTGATACGATACTTCAGAATGAGCATAAAAACAGGGTGATGGACCAGCTACTGACCACTTCCAAGCAGATGGGCCACTTAATTGTGACTTCTTCAATAAGAAAGTATCAAGAGGGTCATTTAAGCATGTTCAACTGCTTTTGGAGGCTATTAAAATATTTCAGTTTTGTTTTTTTAATTATGATTTTTACAAAGAGAAACATCTGCAAAAAAAGACACCTCGTGCATTTTATGGCAACACACTTCTTTTTGAGAGGTAGTTGGAGAGTCATTTATTTTATGGTGTAAATGTCGCACTCAGCCTAAATAAATGTCCAAGCTCACTGAACCTCATACAAAACAGGCACACTTCACTGGACAAAGACACAGAAGGAAGGAGGGAACATCAAGCTCTTCTTTCTTTTCCTGGAGGAGTGTTTGTTCAGAGTGGGTGCAGGGCAGTTTAGAGAGGAGGGGAGGGTAGCAAAGGGAGCCAACTGGGAGAAGTGTATGTGTTTGTACAGGAAACAGCAAAAGATAACGATAAAAAAATGAGTGAAAGTCACAAAACATGCCGTTTTTTGTGTGTTTTATTATTATTATGTTAAGGTGTTAGTGTACGACAAAGATGGAGCGGGAGAGAGTGTGACAGAGGGGGCACGCAGCTCATTGTAAGCAGCAGTGAGTTAATCTCTTTAGCGGCACACGTCTTATGTAAAGAGGTGTAATGGTCTCTGCCCCCTCCTTGCCCCAAGGGACCTCAGGGGACACTGGAGTCCCGTCTCCCAGCAACATTTGCATGACGGTTATTCCAAAAAAAGATATGAGGGGGAAAAACTGGTGAATGGTGATAAGATCCACCCCCTTTGCATGGTAGGCTCTCGTTTACAGGCAGACTATAGAGTATTCTGTGGTTCACTCAAGGACAAACACATTCTGACTTGCCACAGGGAGCATGCGAAGGAGATTTGATTCAGATTGGACCAACAAAGTGACTGCGGATTTATCTGTTTGAAGAGTAAGTGTCATTTTATCCTCTATTTTATTCTGGTAAGCCTTTGAAATTGATAGTAATAGCGGAGTAAAAAGAGGTGATTTTGGGTTACTGATGCCAGACAGACATTGAGACGGTCCAACTGAGATTGTTTACCTGGAGCACATGGTCTGTGTGCATGTGTCAAAGCACGATGCAATATGCGACTTGACTTTTGCTGACTGTTTTGTACCTTTTATTTGAACAAATAATGCAATAACAAAAATAATATGCAGTGCATACATCTTGCTTCTCATGAATGTTCATTTGTATTATTATTTGAACGCATTACAAAAATACTTCCTCCATGGGTTGACAAGAACTGTTTGCTTGTTCCAGTGATTTATGGGAGTTATTTGAAATGGAATTCATTGCATTTTTAATATATGACAACTACGTAATGTATGTTGTAACAGAACGTGTGAATCAATAATAATCCAGCATTGTGATTAATTTGCAGTGCTGCATAAATGAAGAATATTAGAATTACATCACTGCTTGGCATGCCTCGAGGAAAAAATATGTGTGACTCTCTTAAACAAAGACATTGATGAGATCGCTTTTCATTGGAAGGGACTGCCAAAGGGCTGCCTAAAGCCATTAAGTCCTTCTGCTGAAACAGATGTGTTTATTTGTAAGAATGCGGAATAATCATATTTAATTAATGCACATATGTAATGAAAACCACATGAATGATAATTAAGTTGTTTGTGAAATATCATCCTTCTGGCGATGATAGAGTATAGACAGTTGAATCAGTGTTTAAGATGTCATTAACATAGTTATACCCCTACTATGTCTGTTTTATTCGATTTTGGAACAGTATTCACAGCAAAACTTATGGAATATGGAGAGATTGGACACGAACACAGATGTGGTTGCATATATGGTTTTCGAATCTAAAAGCAGCTGCAACGCAGCAAAGTTACAACAAAATAACATAAAAAGAAAATTTCTTTGGAATGCATGAATTCATAATGTGATATTAAACAGCTGGCATATTGTCAGTGTTTTTTCTAGCTAATAAGCCTTTAACATATCAGCCATCACAATTAGGCCAGTTATACAAAGCCACGTGTGATGATCACGGCAGGTCTTTTGTTCAGAAAGCCCCTCGCTATCTGCTCTGAAAGACAGATGGAAAGTATGATGTGTTGATTATGAATGTGTAATTTATGCTTTAAGCACATATGAATCATAAAAGAAGATTGAGTAGCTGATGACAGATCCTTGGTACTCAGGTGACTGACATGTCCAATCTCCCTAGTGGGCTCCCATGATTACAATATTATGTCCAACGAATGCAGCCTTATATATATAGGCTAATATGTACTGCAAGTTAGCTCATAAGCAAGTTAGACCATTCTTGTTTTGTTTTTTTCCTAGATAATGCTTGCCCCATTATGTTCAAGCTAAAGTCTGTCCATTACATAGCAAATGAAATATTTTTAAAGTATTAAATATATTATATACATTTAAAAATAAATGGGTTTGTACTTTTTTAGTCAGGCAGAAATCAAACTCAAAGTGCATGTAAACATACTCATTGTTTTTTTGGCAGCCTGACAAGAAGTAGGTCTTTTGACCTACTGACCAAGTAATATGAATAGGTGTTTGACCTAGTCACACTAATCTCAAGCTTGCATTTGCCTTTGTTTGTCAAAGAGGAGGGTGTTCTTGGTACTAGTTCAAAGATTGCATTTAGTATTGTTTCCATATTGTAAATCAGGATATTCAGGATAACTGCCATTAGGTCTACCCCTACTGTATTGCATGTAGACAAAGAGCCAACAAAACTTACTGTAGTTCTTGTTTGCTGACCTAGTGAACGTTAAGTAAAGTAAACATCAAGACAAATTCTGCATAGACTTTGGTGCTTTATTGCTCTAATGACAACAGGAGACATCTCACTACATTTCTTAAAATCCATGTTTTACCAGGTTTCCCAAAATGGGAATAAGAGGGATCTCCACACAAGGCTATGAGTCCATCAGCCCTTCCTCCATGATTAAAATTCTGTAATTACACACCTGCCGCCACCAAGACCACCACCTGCTTTCTCCAGATGTCCAGGAAACATGGGTAGTGTCAGCAGTTTGATATCAGGCCATAGCCTCCACAGCAAACACTGCAAAGCATCTGAAAACAAACTCAAAAAGGGGCTTCAGTCTAAGAAAACAGGCCGTAGTTTGGATGGCCTTCTAAAGTATGGTTTCTCTCAGGATCATTGCAGCACCAACAACAACTCAAAAGTCAGCTATCATTCAGGCAAAAATGATGACTTCTTTTACATCAAGGTCAGCAACAAGCCCCGAACTGCTAACATTAATACAACTGAAGACAGTCAAGGAAGAACAACTGAGACGGACAATGAGGTGGACAGGAGAGGAGGGCCACCAGAATTAGTTTTGCTGACTGGAAAACTAGAAAAGGTAACAGAACTAGAGTAAACTGGAGAATAAGCAAGGTTTGAACTACAAAAGTAAATTTTTATTGCCAAAATAACATCATCAAGAGTTTAATTTCTACACTCCCTATATTGTTGTGCATTATGGAAGTATTTCAATCCTATAAAAAGTACATTCAAATTCCATACAATTCCATTTAACATTCAAACAAAGCAAAATGTCTGCTCAGGAAGCATGTTCAGTCCACTTTCAAGCAGTCAAACCCAAAAGATGGCCCATCCCCCAGACATTGTTATCACACAAAATCAAACAACAGTCAAGTATAGTTGATGTTAAGTAATCCCCACCAGCCCCTGACACTTTCACTAAGAGCTTAGCGGTGTCTGCTCCATTTAATTAAACCTCCAGATTGACGAGGTAAGAATGCCTTGATCTCTCCAGAGATTCAGTCCAATGGCGGTGTGGCACTTGCAAGCACCTCATTCTCTGAACTGCCTCAGTTTTAATAGATCAGGAAGTTAATGCTAAACCATGGGGTAAACATGCTTCCATGGGTAAGAAGAAAATTACTAGGCTGTCTTGAGATTGTCTTGTGGATCAATCATTTATGCAAAATGTTTTGTTGTAATGTCCTGTCAGTTATTACGATGATAGCATCTGATCAATAGTAGGTTTTAAGTGTCCTGCCATAAAGTGAATGATCAATTAGTTGTAGTGCACTTCAAATTCCAAAAACACTGATCTATCTTTTTTTTGTCTTCTCTCTTTAGAGTATAGAGAATGCTTTAATTCGACCCACTGCCTTCAAACCAGTTCTTCCTCGAAGCAGCAGTTCCTCGGTGGAGACTCATAACAACTTGAGCACTATCCTTGGCAAGAGAATTAGTCCTATAGACAGGCTAAAAGATCTTCAAGACCCCAAGCTAGAGACAAATTCTGGTACCTTCTCTGACTCTGGAAGGAACTCTATGTCCAGCCTGCCCACTCATAGCATCAGTGGCAGCAGCCAGATGGACAACCTAAGCACTTCAACTAACCACATGGCACGCCATGGAGGCCTAGCCCTAAACATGGACACATCTCAGAACCCACAGGGGGGTGTAGCAGGGATGAATGGAAACTCTGGAACCAGCTGGATGTGTAGTGGGACTAATGGTGGAAACAGTTGGGCCAATGGATTTAGTGAAACAAACATTGAGTCGACAAATGGCAATAAAAGATCCATTGGTGTCCTAAGTGAAAGTGTGGCAGGAGCAAGAAGTCTAAACAAAGAAATAACTGCTGCAGAACTGACAGTTTCATCCACTGAGCCAAAGATGGATTTCTCAGGAAACCAAGAGCTGCTTCTGGAACAGAGATTTACAATTTCAGAGCAAAGCTCAACAAAACCGTCATCTTCGGGGGGCTGTGTCCGATCACCAATTTCAATGGATGAATCACTGATACAGCAGCTGGAGGTGAAACTTCTAGAACGTGAAACAGAGCTGGCGGAGCTACAAACAAGCCTTGAGGAGAAGGAGACAGACACTTGTCATCTATTTGAGGAGAAGCAACGCTACTGTGCTGAGGAGATGGAGGGGTTGAAACAACGCTGTTCTACAAAACTCCGTCAAGTAAGCTGCTTACAATGTTCATAGAAGAGAAGGTGAACATATAGTTTAGTGTGACTCCAAAATCAATAAGAGTACCTTATCTTACCTTGTAGGTCAAGCAAATACGCTTTTTTCAGGTTTATCCAGGCAGATCTTAATGATGGTTTGTGTAACCTGCAGGTGTCTCAGAGGGCTTTGAGAGCCCAACAGTTACTGCAGCTTCAGGTGATACAACTTCAACAGGACAAGGAACGTCTGCAGGAGGAGGTGGACCAGCTTAATCATGACCGGGACACTGCAGAAAGCCGACTCCGAGTCTATGAGAGCCAGAAACATCTAGTACCCACTCTAGAAGAGACTCAATGGGAGGTCAGTCTATAAGACTTTAATGTTGTAAAATGACAAATGTGTATACAATGAAAATGTGTGTTCTGTGTTTGATAAAGAGGTCAATTTAAAAGCTGAACAGTTGGGACAATTGGGATCAAAACTGATACAAAAACTACTTAACCCATTAACATTAATCATGTATTATTATTTTTATTTTAAATATATATTTTCTTTGTAGGTGTGCCAGAAGTCAGGTGAGATTTCTCTGCTAAAGCAGCAACTTAGGGACTCCCATGCCGATGTTGGAAACAAACTCAGTGAGATTGTCAGTCTCAAAGCCTCTCTGAAGGAGTCCAGATTTAAGATGGAAGAACTGGAAAAGAAGATCAAGGATTATGAGGAAGCACTTCACCAGCGAAGCACTGAGGTTGAGGTCTGTATTCATTGATATTAGATTAACTTGTAGTTACTACTGCATGACGTACCATCAAATATGACTTTGATATCTTTTAAAAAAAAAGGTGTCTAAGAATGAGTTTCAAAGAAAGAAGAATGAAGCCGACCTCCTAAGGGAGAAGGTGAACATGCTGGAAATGGACATCAAGGGCATGAAGCAGGACTTAGCAATGGCCAGAGAGGAGCAACAGCAGCTAATGACCATGAGAGCCAAAGTTGAGGAACAACAGCTGCAACTGCAGATAAGCCAAGCCCGGATGGAGGCTTTTGGGACTGGTCAAGCTAAATCGAAAGCCCAGGATGGAACAAGTGCCAGTAAAACATTAAATCATAATGGAGGGACTTCAAACTTGGATGCCCTACAGAAGGAAGTAGAGAGACTGAGAGGGGAACTAAAGGAAGAGAAGCAAAAGAAACATAAGATGATCAATACCTTCCAGCAAGAGAGACAAACGTGGAATAAAGAGAAAGACAAAGTAATCAGATATCAAAAGCAGTTGCAGTACAATTACCTACAGATGTACAAAAAGAACAAGGATCTAGAGAAGATTCTGAGGGACCTAACGGCTGAGATGGACAGTCGGACAGAGATGGACATGGACAGCCATAGCACTGACCTGAACTTTGAAAAAATTGTAGCCACAGAGATATGAGGTCATAAAGGATGAATGTTTTCACAATTAACCGAATGGTCTTAAATAGTGAATGTACTAGTGGGGTGGAATTCACAAAATTTAAAGGGAAGAAATGATGTCACATTAAATTTTAAAATGTCAGGAGATGCTCGAAACTGAAGAGTATAGCATCACTTGTACACACCACTGAAAGCTTTTCTCCTTTTAGGTCTAGGATGTCAGCCATGTGCATTCCTGAATAAGTTTCAGTTAAAGGTGTAGTAAGCTATTTTGTTTATTAGAATGACACTCGTACTTGACACGTCTCACTGAATGTGTTCCCATAAACCATCATATCTGTCTCGGTGGCAGCCGTATATTCTGTAAACTTCAAATAATTGACCAAGGTCAGATTTTTTTGTTTAGCTACTTTAGCATTTTCTGCTTATCAGTTATTTTGTGCATTCATAGGACAGCCAGTGAATAGGAAGGTGCCTAGGAGTGTGGCAGTTGAATACTTGAATAATTGAACTTAATTCAAGTTAAGCACCCTATTAAGTTTCATAAGCAGTTGACAGTTGTTGGTTGTCCTGCAAGGATGCTATTTTGCTACCATTTAGATTTGAACAACCATGGCAACAATGAGATGTGCTTCTGTTTTCCTGCTAATCTCTGGTTACAATGGTAAGAGTAATGGAAAGTGTGTGCAAGTCTCATTTAGAGATTAATTCTGCAGAAGTTCCAGAACGGCTAACATTGCACACAGCACCTTTAATCCAACACATCCAGCACATCCAACCAAATGCTTTACCTCACACTAATCCAAACCATCCAGTGCTTCTTGCCTAAACCTCGAGCAGTTGTACAGTTTCACTACAGGGTGGCACAGTGATATGAATGTTTTATTTGCTGTCATTTCTAGTTGTCTCTCTTTCTTTTCATATGACATGAATCTTTATCACCAGTGTCTTGGCAGACAGGCTCACAGAAACTCTGTGTACAGTAAGATGATGTCATGATGAATGCAAATACACTGTTCACAAAATTACAGATACATATTTCATTGTTAATCTAAAGTATTTCATATTTACTTCACAGCTTTTTAACTGAGCACTTGTACTACCAGTACTAGACTATCAACTTTGAAGCCTAGACATTGTACAGTTTCCATTGGAAGTGAAGTCACTTTCACTTGCAGATACAGATTTGTATTGGACAACAAGGGTTCGTTTAAAAACACATTTGAACTACAGGAAAAGATAATTTTGCAATGTAACTTATGATTTCATATATTCCTTCTGTCAAAACCCTCAAATCTCAGTTGTGTCCCCCCACACCTCCCTCAAACTTGTCCTGCCAGGATTGTTCACGTGACATGAGAAACAATGCCGCTGGGCTTCATAACGTCAAACCTGGCACAATTCTTCTAACGGTGACATTTTACTGTTAACGGAAAATAAGCATGAATGAGATCTGAGAGATTTGTAAGGGAAGATTATCGGTGAATAAAGGCTTAAATTTGAGTCTATTACTCAAGCAATGCAAGTGTATAACTTGAGAAGACCTTGAACATAGCTCTGGACTACTGTTGTTTTTGGGAAAATAATGCTTGCTTAAAAAAACAAAAGAGTGAGTACATTATAGCAAAAAGCTAAAAGGAATTGCCAAAGGAATTGTCTTCCTGGCGGAAAAGATCAGGTCTTAAAACTGACTGAACAACCATTTTACTCTCCAGTATGAGTACTGAATTTTGATTAGTCGTTACTTCAAAATGCTATCTACAAAAAGGTTTATCTAAGCTAGAAGAAGCCTGACAGTACAACGGTATGTTATATAGAGATGAAACAAGGTTTTTCATTGCACAAATTTGTTACCCAATGTTTCATCATACAAAAATTCCCAAAAAGCTGTCTTGTAAACAATCATCCAGAGAGCTTCTCTTGATTCGATAACAACAAACTGATAATCATATTATTGATGGCTGTGGGGTGTACGGCTGTCTCTAGATGCATTTGAATGCATGTATGTGTTGTACATTTCTTATTTATTTTAATTAAATAAATTAAGATTTTTTCTGAATACCGTTTCAGATGGTTCTCAGTTAGTTATTTTATTGGTTTATCAAGTGACATATGGGAAAACACCTCAACAATATCCAAAATCAAAGTTGGTAAAGGCAATTTGCTAGAGCCGGTGATTATATTAATCTGCAACACAGGTGAGTAAGTCAGACAATACATGATCTTCTTTGCATTTGTATTTTTTGCATTTGATCCTGTCCTCATCAGAGGGAAATGTAATTATGTTGTATTATATCATGAATTAGATCATTTATGGGCAATTAAAAAAAATATATATTTGCGCTATTCGTCATCAACAGTACACAAAATAAGTATAAAAATAAATTGTGTGTGTATAATGATGATTATAAGATCTTTGTATAATACCTACAGCTTGTGTTTTGATTAAATAGCTAAATCAGGGTATAAGTGTTTAACTGATATTGTGGAGTCGCCCTCTTGTGACAAACTTCTGTTATTACACAGGCCCAGTCTGAGAATCTTATGGTAAAAATAAAAAAAACTCATCCAAAGTAGCTTACTGTTCAGCATTTGTCCTCTGTCTGGTTCATGACAAAAGATGCGATGAAAGCACTTTGATGAGATTTGTTGTATTTGCCTACTGTAGTATGTATTAAAGTAAAGTACAAAAAAAAATCAAAGAAGAAATGCCAAGATGAGCCAACAGCTTTTTTTTTTATAACTCATTCGCAGACTTAAGTATGTATCTGCTTGAATACATGATTAAATTAGATATATTAAACAAACACGACGGGCTTCTCTCTTTACCGTTGATTTGGAGGCGTTTCCTCTCCCGTCCTGTTCCTCCACGTGGATCTCGTATTTATTGTGCTCTTTTCATCCGTCAAGCGAAAAGCCAAAGCTGCCGCCAAATTCAGGACAGGAAGCTTTCAAATATTACTTCCCATTCTGTAAATTGTAAAAATTATTATTATTATTATTATTATTATTATTATTATTATTATTATTATTATTATTATATGTCTTTGGTTAAATTTACTCACAAAGTACATTGTATAGTCTATTATTGTGTTTTAAGTGGTTGTTTAAGATTTGTATTTCTAGTAGGTCTAGTTTGTATTTCTAGGATTAGTGTAGATTCATAAATGCATATGTTTAGTAAGTAACGTGTTTAAATGTTCAGTGTGCAATGTTGAAATTTTTTTTTTAAACAAAAGATAAAAATATTGTAGTATTTTTATTATTATTTAGTTAAATTATTATTGTTGTTGTTGTTGTTTAGTCCATTAAGATGGCATTTAGTTCTTTTCATTCAGGTGTTTCTTCCAGATCTAACTCTTCCACTAGATGTAGCACTAATCCACTCACGATCTGTGAACAACTCTCTGAAATCTCTCTCACACACACACACACACACTGTGCCATTTCAGGCAACTGATAGAACAAACCTTTCAGACGTATATGTCAGAACTGATCGTATAAGTGTGTTTTTTGGCGAATATACTAGCAATGATTGAACAAATGCTTGATGAATTTGAACAACCGCATCTCTGCTGCCCTCTAGTGGAAGAGAGGACAGAAACGGAGCCGGGATTCCCTCTGACATACAGTATGAACATTCACTAGCATAGATTCAAGTATTTTTATTTTGTTAAGATGCTTAGACTGCAAATAACCATTTCTGATGTACTGAATAATATGTTACTGTATAGCTTACGTTAGAAATCGAACTGTGTATTTATTTCACAAACTTTATTTTGGGATCAAACTATAATTTCAAGACCCAGTAACGTTCAGACCTTCTTTTGAAGACCCTGATTTAACGTACATTCAATTTTAAGTTCAACACACTTAGAACACAATTTTTTATTATTATTGTTGACTAATACAGGCTATTAATACTGTTTGCATAGGTTATATTTATATCTTTAAGCAAATAAATTCACAGCTAGGCCTATGTTATACTTATATAGTGTACAGCAGTGTCTTTTAATACACACAGAGAACAGCACTGTTCAGAGCTACAGTTCTGTATATATTTAAAGCAGTACTGCGGCTCTTACAAGTCCTCCTCTGTACAGTAGGCCACCATGTGGTTACACTGTAAAAAATGGCTGTGAAATCTACAGTTATTTACTGTCGATTTCACAGTAACATTACTGTATAAGATTTTTACAGTAAAATATTGTAAAGTTTACAGTAAGACTGTAAAAATCACAGTAGTCCAAGCATTACAGTTGAAATCACAGTAGTCAATGCATTACTGTAAAAAAATCACAATTTAGCCACTATAGTACTGTAAATAGTAAAGTAAACTACTGTAATTTTCCTTTTTTTTAATCATATCTTTCTTTGTACCCCTTTCACATGGACGGCTCCAGATTATTGTTGTTCATAATTCATCACCGGAATATGATGTAAATACTCGATGGTGAGCTTTAAGTAAAAGTGTAATATTAATCAATTAAAATGTGTCATGTAACTTGTACTCTGATGCACCTGCTGCAGGTTTCTATTCCATACAATATATATATATATATATATATATATATATATATATAAGATTCCAAGAATATTTTTTGTTTGTTTGTTTGTTTGTTTTGTGACTGTAAATGGGTGTTTGGGTGTAAATGGGTGTTAACAGGGCAATAAAATATTTGATAAGCCTTATCTTAAACTTCTCCAAAGTCTCCGCTGACATGGTCTAACAATATAGGCTTCATAAACGCATAATTTTTTGAGATATCATCCTCAGATTTGAACTGAAGCATGACCATTGGTTATAAGTTGCAATAGTATATTCACATAATTATGTATATTAATATTTAAATATTGTATACATTTAATAAATATAATCTTAATATTTGTTGTTTTTATTTTTGAGCTTATATATCTCTCAATATTAATAACATCTGATTAATTTTGAGTTTTGAACTTGAGCCAAAACTCTCAAGCTTTGTAAATATATGTTGGTTATGTGTCTATTCAGAATGACTTATGAGCAGCAGCCTTTTTATTTTGGGTAGGCTATGTCATGTGCATTACTTGCCAAAATTGGGCTGTCTGGTTAACTCATAAATATGTACCATGGGATTTTTATTTTACAAACATCAGTGTTATATATATTTTTTTCTTCGGAAGCAGGCGAGATAAAGGTGCAAGTTTCCAGAGCTGTTTGGCGAAATCAAAGCGCCAGAGTGGGCGGAGTTTACCCAGTCTAGAACGATCTAGAATCTGTGGGGGAAAAAAGCGCGAAAGAGGCAGCAGCACTTGAATTTCTGACTCGTCGTCAGTGACAGACAAGTTCCGTTAATTCTCAAATCTAAGTTTCTTTACACACTTTATTTTGTTTTCGTCTTTGTGTTGATTTCTTTAACTTTTTGCCTGAGAGGAATTCAGCGACAACGTTTCCGTGAGAGCTCCGACGGAGACGTCTTCGCAGCCGTTAACGTTAAGCTCCGTTAATAACAGACTATTACTCAAATTTACGTTTCTTTATACACGGATTTGTCTTGTGGTTGTAAAGTTATTTATTTTGTTTTCGTCTTTGTGTTGATATCTTTCACTTTTTGCCTGAGAGGAATTCAGCGAAAACGTTTCCGTGAGAGCTCCGACGGAGACGTTTTCACAGGCTTTAACGTTAATGTATTTTTCCCACCCGTGGCCTCTGCCGGAGTTTCCATCTTGGAATCGCGGATCCTTCACAGACTGCTTATCGGGACTTCCAGAAAATCAGTAAGTAACTTTACCATCACTACTTCGAGCAAAAAAAAAAAAAAAAGAAATAAAAAAAGAAAGTTAAGTGCCACACCCTTGTCAGGCTGTGGAAAGCCAACAGCCTGTAGAGAACCTTGCAGATTATTACCCTCTTTCTGTATATAATCAATTTGGTCTTAATCGTGTTGCTCTGCATCATTCTGTGTTTCAGAAGAATGAGTAATGGACTCCATTGAGAAGGCAATACAGGCCGTGCTACCACAGCTAGATGAAGCAAAGCTTGAAACTTTAGTCAATGAGTTGGTGAAAGTAGGTGTTGAAGGACCAGATGATCTGCAGTTTATTCAAGAAGATGACATCAAACATCTGCTCACACCCATTCAGTGCAGAAAAATTATTCATTCCTTGAAAGGTGAGATTAGTTCTTTTAATTAACATATATTAGTTTATCCGCTACAATTAATAACTAAATAAATCCGCAACCATTCAATCATAATTTTGTAAAAAAAAAAAAAAGTGGTTATATGTGGATGTTAGTGTATACCTGGTCCAAGATTCTGTCCCCTTTGGTCAGGCAGGTGACATGTTGATAGAACTTGAGGAGTACAGATTGAGGTTAGAATTATTGAAATCCCCCGCGGCAATAAATGCCCTTCTGGATGTGCAGTTTGCCGTTTGCTAATGGCAGCATATAAAGTCAAATTTGCTTTAAAAAAAAAATAAAAAAAAAATAAAACATGGTATATACGGGAAAAATAAAAACTATATTCTTGCCTCTGCAATGCTGTCTCTGCACTAGATACAGTTATTCCATGCAAAACTACAGACCCACAGCTTTCCAAAGAGCCTAATCACTTGATTATAGGCCCAAGTATGTAAGAACAGTGCAATACAGTACAGAAGGATAGTGGTCGCATTGCAATTGAAAACAGCATTTAAGATATTGCCCATATTCCCCCATCCATGCAGATCACATAGTCATGCATTGCATTTGCTCTTTTTTTAAACACATTGATTTTAATATACACCTGCAATGCGGCTGAAAAAAAGCACATCATCAAAAATATTTCAATGTTAACATGTAAAATAATATTCTTGTTTGCCATCAGTTGACCTCAAATCACCCATCTAGGCTGATTAGTAATTGAGATGAAGCCATGACAACCATTTTTGAAATGACCCTTTTCCCAAGATCAGATTTAAATACATTTTAGTCTGTTATTTAGTATTTTTTATAGTTTGTTTATTTGAACTGTACCAGAATCCAAAAAAACAAAACAAAAAAACATTTTATATAAATTTTGTTGGTTTAACCCTATATTGACCTACCTATAAGGACTTGACGGCCACCATTTTGATTTTATTTTATTTTTTAAGTTTTAGTTTAAGTACATCTGATACTATTGTAAACCACTAAGAAACCTTTTGTTAGATTTTTTTTTTAGGGTCAAACCTTATTTTCACCTGACTATTCTGTGCTTTCACAGTGTGTAATGCAGGTCCTTCAAATCCCCAGCTGAGCCCTTCATCGTCTGAGCCACTGTCAGTTGCCTATTCCAGCACATGCCCCATATCATCTATAAGTCCCATCTCTGCATGGGTGAACAGTTTTGAGGTGCCATGGAACAAAGTGAGGCTGACTCTTAGAAGAGCAGTAGATGCTGGTGAGAGGCCAGCTCCGGATGACCGCAGACACTTGATAAAAGTCACTGTTGATGCGATGAGAGAGCGTTCCTTGAACCCTACTCGCAGAGAGTGTGTGGTAGTGGCTAAAGCTATAACTCAAAAATATCCAAATAGCTTTTTAGACAAAAATGAAGAGGGGGAGCTAATTGGATGTGGGTATTTCAGCATTATAAATCAGCTCAAAACCAGAGTAGAATATTTGAATCGAGGCAACTCTCTTTCCCGTCTGAGGAAGCACAAACGCACCCAGAGAGATGATGAGGATGGTGATGATGACCAGCCAGCAGTAGCTACATGTGCAAGAATCGACAGTTATGGGTGTGTTCGTTGGCAGCCAGCGGACTATCCAGATGGGGAAACATCAGCATCATTAGAGGAAAAGAAGCTTGAGATGATTGATATATTCAGCCGAGAGGGACTAAAGGGCGCTGAGAGAGGAAGGGTAGAAGACCTAATGGCAATCACTTATGCCAAACAGCGGGAATACATCAACGCAAAGCCTTCCCCAAGCATTCTGGATGTGGGTAAAGAGTGGCCATTTCTCTTTTCACAGAAGTTTTTATTGTCACACTTCACCACTCTCACCAATGTTGAACTATACACAAGACTGAATGAAGATATGGACAAAAAGGGTAAAAGACTCCTGGATTTCTTCAGTAGTCAGATTACAAAGTGGAGGAAAGAAGTAAGAGCTGTTCTGAAGGAAGCCATAAAGAAGGACCGAGAAGGATCTGATGGCCTAGCAGCGATGCTTGTGATGTTGGCACACTTCAAAGAGCAAGAGGAGTCAATTTTTCTCATTGCTGATGTAAGTTCCTTAATTATTTAAATCTTTTATTTGGAGTTTTCAACAATTAACTGTCACATTTACCTGTACACAATTGTATCTCATTTCCCTGATTAGAGTGAGAATTGTTAATGCAGGTTGACGAACCTCCAGTTTTTCAAGTAAATACAGGTTTGTGTCAGGTTTATGTTATTGGTGGTTGAGCACTTTTTCCTTGATAGACCTCACCTCACAATATAACCCACTTGGTGCAAGCTTCTATCTCAATTCCTGGGTAAATGCTGGGTAAAGTCACTGTTGTCCACTGTGAGCACGATATTTTAATTAATATTTTAATTAAGAGAAAATTGATGTAGTGTTGTAATTGATAAAGATATTGTGGTACTTAGTTAATTTTTTGTGTAAACCTTTCACAAACCTTCAGAGCAAAAAAAAGGACCATTGCTCATTGCTTCCTTATCAACAAATTTCAAAAAGCTTTTTCTATCCTAGAGATAATATACAGCCTACCTTGTTTCAAGTAACACTTATCTTTGCTGGCATAGGAGACTACCACTCCCGCAGACGCAGAGGCCCAGCTGTCTCTCCCAGTCACTCCAAGGATCATCATGCTCGGTAAGTTTCACATTCAATGTTAACGAATCCTTTGAATGTATAGGGCACAAGCAAAGCAAAGTTTCTGGAAAACACTAGTGAATGTGTGTTGTGTCATTCTCTGCTTCTGCACCAGTCAGTAACAGCACAGTCACTCCAAAACTTAAGTTATGTGGAGTAATCTCTCATCTTTAGTAGCCACCTATAATGTCGTGATTGCTATTTCAGATTGCTTGCTATGCCTGTATCACTCATTGTTTTTCTATCACCAAACCAGTTATTGCTGCTTAAAGGACTAGTTCACCTCAAAATGAAAATTTCCTAATAATTTACTCTCACCCCAATGCCATCCAAGATATCCATGTCTTTCTTTCCTCAGTGGAAGAGAAATTAAGTCTGAGGAAAACATTTCTGGATTTTTCTTTGAATAATGGACTTCAATTGTAACCAACGTTTTGAAGTCCAAATCAATGCAGTTCAATTGTTAGGATTGAGTTGGGAACTAAATCTTCACATCGAAAGGTCGCGCTCCATTTCACCGGCCATCTTTGCGTATTTCCACCGGCGATATCGAGCGCAACCTTTCGACTTGATGTAGTTCCCAGCTCAATCCTAACAATTGTAGTTAAAAAGTATATAAATTATTATTATATTTTTTTAGAAAATGACCAATCATTTCGCTAGATAAGACCCTAATCCTCAGCTGGGATCCTGCACAGCCCGTTGAAGCACTTCAAAGATCTTTGAAACTGCATTGATTTAGACTTCAAAACGTTGGTTACAATTGAAGTCCATTATTTGAAGAAAAATCCAGAAATGTTTTCCTCAGATTTAATTTCTCTTCCACTGAGGAAAGAAAGACATGGATATCTTGGATGGCATTGGGGTGAGTAAATTATTAGGAAATTTTCATTTTGAGGTGAACTAATCCTTTAAAGGGTTAGTTCAGCCAGAAATAAAAATTATGTCATTAATGACTCACCCTCATGTCGTTCCAAACCCGTAAGACCTCTTCGGAACACAGTTTAAGATATTTTAGGTTTAGTCCGAGAGCTTTCTGACCCTCCATTGAAGCTGTGTGTACGGTATACTGTCCAAGTCCAGAAAGGTAATAAAAACACATCAAAGTAGTCCATGTGACATCAGAGGGTCAGTTAAAATTTGTTGAAGCATCGAATATACATTTTGCTCCAAAAATTACGACTTTATTCAGCATTTTCTTCTCTTCCGGGTCTGTTGTGAGCGCATTCACAACACTGCAGTGACGCCCCTGACATACAATGCTGCTGACGTGTTTTCTTTGTTATTGGTTGCACCAGAAAACACGTCAGCAGCGTCGTACGTCAACCGTCGCGTTCACAACAGACACGGTAGAGAAGACAATCCTGAATAAAGTCGTAATTTTTTTTATTTTTGGAGCAGAATGTATTTTCGATGTTTCAATAAATTCTAACGGACCCTCTGATGTCACATGGACTACTTTGATGATGTTTTTATTACCTTTCTGGACATGGACAGTATACCGTACACACAGCTTTAATGGAGGGACTGAAAGCTCTCGGACTAAATCTAAAATATCTTAAACTGTGTTCCGAAGATAAAAGGAGGTCTTATGGGTTTGGAACGACATGAGGGTGAGTCATTAATGACATAATTTTCATTTTTGGCTGAACTAACCCTTTAATGCACTGCTTCGAAGATATGTATGCTCCCTGCCCTGTTTTTACAATAATTTATGTGGAGAAAATCTTTTATAGAATGTATTGCTATGAAATATAATTTTTGTGATGACTCTTGTCTTTACTAAGGAGAGACAATACTGACTGCAAAAAAATGGATGCTGTCGATCGAGGGGAAGGTCGTAATCCCACCTCGTGCTCACATGGCAGACTTCACCACTGCCTTGGCCGCTCTCTTCGCCTGTTACTATGTATTCAACCTAGAGTATCAGGTGGAAGCCAGCACAACACTGGAGTTTGTTCAGAGGTATTTTTTATCTTAAATAGTTTGATTGCAGTGTAAAAGCAAATTGACAATTGAAAAGCTGTTCAAAATCATCTTCTCCCTTTAAAATTAGGGCTGTGAACTGACACTGGTCTCACGGTTCGGTTCGATTACGATTATCATGTCATCGATTCAGTTCAATTCGATATCACAATGCATCGCGATGCACCGCATTCTCAATTTGACATTTTTCTTCAAAAGTGATGTGTGCGCACGTGTGTGTGCTGGCCTGTTCAAACAGTGACATTCCAGTTGGGAGTAAAGCTTGTTTATGCCATTAAGAAAAGAAAAATCTGTCATATAAATTGTTTTAAAGAAATATTCATTTAAAAGCAGCGTTTATTAATCGGTGTATTATGTTACCATTAAAGATGCACGCATCAACCGTCGCTGAGTCCGCTGTTGAAGGTTACGATCATCCATTTATAATCACCCATAACAACACAGAATAATAGTAATTTGAACATCGGGTCAGACTCTGCCAGGCGTTAACAGCTCGGGGTGAAAACGGCTAACGTGGTTTATCAAGTTAGTGGTATTACCTCCTGCATATTCTATTTGTGCGTGGCATGAGCGCACACAGTGCGTCTTCTGCAGGATGTGCTTACCAGGTTGTTCATAAAAGCTGAAATGTGCCCAGATGTAGGCTTTAAAAGTAGTTGGAGCATCTTTAATTACTCGCACTCGCGTCTCGCCTCCCTCTGCCATTGTATGCTACCGTGACAAATGACGTCAGAAAAGTGTCAGTACATTATAATCGATTATGGTCTATTACTGAGCCGATACCGTATCGTCCTCATCTGCATCGTAGAAACGATAAATTTTGACACCCCTATTTAAAATGTTATGGAATTGGGCTGGGCGATATGGCTGAAAACTGTATCACAATATAGTGTTTCATATTGGTCGATATCGATAATTATTGATATTTTTATGACCTATTTAAAATAAGGAACAGGAGAAAAATATATTACATTTAAAAAAATTTATTTTAAAGTTAAGAATAGTTCACCTCAAAATGAAAATTTCTTTCTTTCTTCAGTGGAAAAGAAATTAAGTTTTTTGAGGAAACAATAGCAACCAACTGAGTTATTGAGCCATTGAAGTCCATTATATGAAAAAAAAAATCCTGAAATGTTTTCCTCAAAAAACTTATTTTCTATTGAAGAAAGAAAGACGTGGATATCTTGGATGGCATTGGGGTGAGTAAATGATTTAGGAAATTTCATTTTGGGTTGAACTAATCCTTTAACCTTCCCCTGATTCATAGGTGTGATTGGCAAAGGACAAAAAAGCAGGAAAATATAATGCGCACCTATCATGACGCCAGTGACAGCACGTGTGATTATTCCAGTAGTTAGGACATCGCACAAGATTTGTGTTAACACAGAACACATTTCATCACTGGATAGTGTTTGTCGTTTATTTAAAGTGTGGTTTATGTCAGCTGAATGTGCTGAACGCTTTTCAGAGAAGATGAGGCAACGTTATTTTAGTACAATTCACACCCAGCGATAATTCAGGGAAAAAAATCTCGAATGCTTCACGTGAAACTTCGGTCTTCCGACCTATCATTGTGTCAGTTCTCAATTGATTTTGATGGTAATATCAATTTTAATTGATATGCGCGAAGGGAGAAATAGCAAGACAGTTTGAAGACTGTGAGAGTGTGCGCGCGATGCCGGAGGAGGGGCTCTCTTTCTCTCTCTGCTCGTTCTCTCAGTAACATGCGCTTGCCTGTCAGAATTGGCGCAGCAGTCAGTCATCTTATCTACATCACTCACCGATCAAACAAGGCTTTCCACTTATCACTCCACGTCAGTTCTGTTATTGAAGAATCCAACACGAGACAACGATATGGTGCAACTAAACTGTTACATGATTGGCTGGTAGTGTGTTACTCCCTATGTTGCTAGGTTACCAGAGAGTGAGTGCCTTTGTTCATGCAAAGAAAAAAACAAAATCGAACGTTTTATCGAACGCATTTTTTATTGATATTGATTACATGTCTATCGCGATACATATTGTTAATGTTTTATGGCCCAGCCCTATTATGTAAAGTATCTGAGTATCTAAATAGTGTAGGTTGAAGCCTCCTAACAACTTGAATGCTTTAGGAGGACTGTTGGGCATGTACACACTATATTTTTTACATAAAACCTTTTGGGAATAATTAAGCTCCTAATTCTTCATTTTTTTTCAGGCCATCTGATGTTGAGAATATATCTTCTGGTTGAAGAATTGTAGCTTGTTCAGGAGGTTCTTTGTTGTTTTCCACGTCTCAGATCTTTAAAGGAGTATGGTGTTAATGCTTGAGTCGAATAGCCGTAGTTTGGTCTTGAGTGTCAAATGCAGCTCTTGCCTTGCCCATTCTTGTGGTTAACCATCAAGCTGGCCAGTGTCTTTCTGTTTGCACTTTGGTCGTTGTGCTAATGTGGAGACCTGTCTCAGCTGACTTCTGTTCTACCCCTCTCAGTTTCTCTTACATTTGTTGGTGTTTTTGGGACAGTGATGTGATATAATCTGCAAAGTCTAGGTCATCCAGTTGTGTAAATGGGGTCCATTGGATCCTATTGCGCCTGTTGTCAGTGGCTTGCCGCATGACCTAGTCGGCCGCATGATGTAGTCAACCTTCGAAGAGGAATGGTAATCAAGAAAGTAGACAGCCTTGACTAACTCCTGTTGAGATGTGAAATGCCTCTGTCAGCTGGCCTTTATGTATGATTCTACATTGCTCACTGCACTTACAGTTATTCATTAATGTGCGCATATTGTCCCATCGCCTAATTCCTATACTCATGTTCATAGGTTTTTAGTCAGGATTAATCCTGACTCCAACAAGTGCACTGCCAAGGAGCAGATGAGCAAGACGACTGGGAGAGTGGTGAAGCGGAAGACTTCATACATGAACCCCCATGTCATCTCCTTCATCAGGGACTTCACGGAGTTCTATTTGCTAACTGACTAGATACAGGTGAGGTTCTGATAATAGCTTTAATAATAATTATAATACAATTAATAATATAGGTATCTGTGGGTTTAATATAATTAATCATAATTTGATAATAATAATAATAATTATTAGGAATGCACCAATACTGGTATCGATATCGGGCCGATACTAAGCTCAATGTTCTTGTACTCGTAAAAATGATTTTTTTTTACTCCGATACCAACAACCGATACCAGGCGTGTAAATAGTGTTTGTGTTTAGAAAAAGAAACACTGACAACAGAGGGTATAATGGGGATAAAAAAGGCAGTATATGAAGTAAATCTATCTTACTAGTGAAATATTAAAAGAAATATAGTAACACACATTGCTTTGGTGCGCAGCTGATAAGAGAAAAACGTGCTGTGGCTTGAGCGTGCAGCGGGACAGACGCGTGAGCTAGTCGAGCGCATCCATTTATCCAAACGTCATTGGAAAGTTTGTAGTTCAGTCAGATGTAAATGGCAAAGAAAGTCAAACAAGACAATGTAGCTTATCAACGTTAACTGACGAGAGAGAGAGACTTGTTGATTGCTCTTGATTGACTAAATCATATATGTAAGTAAAACATAAACTGTTACCTTATTTATTAGGGCTGGGTAAAAAAATATGGATTTTTATTTTATTTTAATTGATTCTCATTTTTGCAAAACTGATACTGATTCTTAAACATTTTCATCGAGACATCAGTAGCTATATTACTAATATCAGTGATACACGCCTTCATTCATAAAATATTCCATTAACATATAGGGCTGGGTAGGGGTGGGTACCGAAAGCTGGTATTAAACGGGCCCCGGGGCTGAATTTTGAAAGACCGCTGTATCGATAAGCTCGGACGTTATCGGTTCTGCTGTCGGTACTTGGAAAAATACACGTAATGTTATTATTGCTATAAAGACGTTTTATTTCGCCAACCTTTTCTATATACCATAATATTAAACCGTTTGTCTGTGATGCATTTTTGCTATTCGCAGTCCGAGAGAGAGAGATCTCCACAGTGCGCACATGACAGCCCTAATGAGTGACGTTGGAGGACAGAACTAAACATTCAAACATAGCCTGGTTACACTTCAGATTTTTGATTACTCTAATTTTATTTTAGATTTTGGCTTCCAAAGATTATAATAATAATAATATATTTGAGGTAAAACGATTAAAAACTATAGCTGCATTCTGTATAGCGCAACTTAATTCCCTTTGCAGCAGTAGGCTACGCTCTCATTTTTCCCTACAACTTAAACGTAACGACAGAATCAGATTCAGCATTCAGTGATTGTTGTAAAATGCAGTCTAGCTACTGTTGCTAAATTGCGGGACGCTTTTAATAATAAAAAGAGCTATTAATAGCACAAAAATATGCTCATGAGATGCTGTTCCCAAGGCGGCGCACGCAACGAGATGAGCAAATTATACTTTCAGTTTCATGTGCACGTCTAAACTAGCAAATGTACACAAAAATATGTCTAAAATGGACATAGGTATGGAAATAGTTGTCAGAAAATATAGCGCATCAGTCACCTATTAGATCTGCACTCGGTCTTAAAGGGTCAGTGTCTAATAAACATGCTGACGATTGCACCATTACTGTGAATTAAACAAAAAAAAGGCTTAAATGAATAACTTCAGCTTTAATAAGCATTAATCTATCTATGATAAACTATGCAGCGTTATTTTACATTTGATTGCTTTACTAGAATTCTGTTTAGACCATACCTGAACAGTAGTAGACCTTCCTGAAATTAAAGCACTGTGTAGGCCTATATAATGTGTATCTTTGTTAATTGTTTATCTTTTGTTATATATATATTAGTGCTGTCAATCGATTAAAAAATTAACTAATTAATCGCACAATTTTTTAAAATTAATCGCGATTAATCGCGATTAATCGCATTAAAAGACTGAACTTTTTGGATATGTAAATGTAAAATGTAAATAATTAATGTAAACTCAAGACAAAGAAACTATTTAATTCAAAATATGATTGTTTATTGGAATTTTTGTTTAATTGTAACACAGATTTTCTCATGTAAACAACATACCTGCAATACCATCATATCCTCCAAATTAACTGTTGCTTGAAAGCCATATTTATTACAAATAAAACACAGGCATGTAAGTACCATTTGAATTCAAAACAATCAATGCAATAAAAAACAAAAATGATTCCATGTTGAATTCTAAGTGGACTGCAAAAAAATTCCAAAGTATAGTCATTGCCAGTGCTTTAAGTGGCCAGTAGGCACCGGTACTCAGTACCACCACTTCCAAATATAGCTCTTGAGCGTACCGCCACCTCTCCGTGCGCCCAGAACGTGCTTGTAGCGTACCGGTACGCTCATTGGACATCTGTTTTAATAGAGGTTTTAATCTTTTACCTGCACTGCCGATTTTCAGAGCGCCCTTCACAATGCAAGCTTCCTAATTCATCCCACCCAGAGCAGAAACTACATTACCATTCACCTTAAGTTATACAAGTGAATAGCGCATGTGTCGCTTTTCCCACTGTTAAGTGTCAACAACTCAACGTGGCCGGAGAAGGTGTGTGAAACTCGTTGTGAGTTAACTAAAGGCATAAACATAAAAACTGTCTGCGGAGGTTGAGTCGTCCTGCAGCCCCCGCTGGCTGTACATTGGCTGCAGCATCTTTTTTCTAAGTTCTAAAAAAATACCGTAGACGGCAAGGCACAAATTTAGATATTCATTTATCTAATTAATCTATAGCCTATGCACAAAGACAATATGATCTTTTTGTCCCCTTTTTGTTTTAAAGCTTGATGAAGAGAGAGAGCGCAAGTTGCTGCAGCTGAGGAGGACAGTGATGCACGCGCACAGGAGTGATTGACAGTTCGCGGCACTGTGTACAAAAAATACTCCGCTACACAATTATTTCGTTATTTTCGTTTAAGCTTATTAACGTTAGCGTTACAGAAAGGTCTGATTTACGCACTGTTACAGTCATTGTTTTTTTTTTTTTTTTAAACAATGACATTTGAGTTCATGATTTTAATGTTGCTGTTTCTTGTGGCAGACTGAATGAAGAGTAATGTTTCTTGTGGCAGACTGAAGAGTAATCCGGCAGAGTTTTATACTGAAACTTTCCGTCTAAAAGTCCTTCCTTGGTCTTATCCATATTTCTTTGCACGTTGAACACACATAGGCCACAACTGGAAATAAAAAAACTGCAACCGCGTTAATTGCGTTATTTTTTTTTAACGCGTTAAATATTTCAAATTAATCGAATGCGTTAACGCGCTAATTTTGACAGCACTAATATATATATATATATATATATATTATATATATATATTATATATATATATATTATATATATAATATATATATCAGAAGAGTACGCAAGATACCGTTAAGTATCGGATCGATCGATCAAAGCCGTATCGGTAAGGTAGTGAATTACCATTAAAACCTTAATGATTCAGATGTTCCAATTCGATTTCGATTCGCAAGCTTTCGATCTTGATTTTTTAATTAATAATAAGAAATTAAGAGCCACAAACCTGTATATTAAACTCTTTTACTTTAGTACACTTGGGTACATTAAAACAGAACCCAACTCTATATTTCAAATGAATAGAGAGGATTTTATGCAAGTCAGAACAGTCACTTGCCTTGATCTAACATCATTTACATACATAAAATCTCACAGCATTAGCTGTAACATGGAGGCTGCAAGCCTATGAACAGTGTAGGAAAACTAATACCGGCTTTTGGGTGATAGATAAATATCAGGGCCTGAATTTCTGTGATATTTTTTTTAGAATCTGTGTGGATTAATATACTCAACCTACAGGCTAAAGTGAAGCAGTGTTTGCAGGAATTACCGCATTATAAGTGGGAGACCAACGGAATGATTAAAATGATGCGCATAATACCACGCCGAAATTAGAGCCCTGAATATGGAAAAAAATCGATTCGTGGTCCCTAATAATCGATTTTGAATCGACCACATTTTAAAAACGATTAATCGATAATCAAATTTTTTGCCCAGCCCTTAACATAAAGCCATAAAACTTGAAATCAGTGTTTCCCACATATAGACTAATTCGTGTGGTGTGCCACAGAATCAACAACGGCTGCCTGCCACATTGCGTTTCATTATTCATAAAAAAAATAATAAATATGTTTGAAAGAAAATGATTAACTCACCCTCCATTTCTCTCAGCCGCCAAAACGAATTTTTGTCCACCAAAGCCATTTGAATGGTGTGATGTAGATGACTGCTGCACTTGTGACAGGCGCATGTTACTGATAGAACGAGCAGAGAGCCCTGGCCGCGCACGCACTCTCACAGTCGTCAAACTGTCTTGCTCTCTCTCGCTCCCTCAGGCATGTTCCTGTGGCTCAGTGTTGTTAGAGCATTGCATTAGCAGTGCAAAGGTTATGGGTTCAATTCCCAGGGGAACACATGTTAGGAAATAAATGTTAGCCTGAATGCACTGCAAGTCGCTTTGGATAAAAGC
>NW_020528111.1:0-22666 GCF_003368295.1 Carassius auratus
CTAATGGCCACCAGATGGAGCTATAGGATTACTTTTAAAGTAATTATTGTAGAAACAAGTATGATTTAAATCATTTATAGAAATCTTTCAAAAAAAAATATGTATTTTATGTATTTTACTGATAAAATGACCCTCACTTAATTAGAATAACAAGCTGAAGTATTGTGAACTGTATATTAAGAATAATTCTTTATAGGCTTTATGGACAGATACGTTTTGAGTGACTCTTGAAGGTTCAGCACCACATCCTCTTTTACCACTGTTTAAAGAATTTATCTTACAGAACAGGTGTGAATGAATTTTGAATAGCTTGAATGGTTTTGTCGTGGTGATTTTTTTGAAATAACAGTAAAAAAGTAACCAGTAAAATGTCTTTTATTTTTTTAAGTGCAGCTTCTAAACACTTCAAAAAAATGTACACATAGAAGACAAGTCATTCTGAGGAAATATGCATAGTTTCATGACTATACAACACTATATGGATGATAGAAAATTAAAACTATCATACATCTGATGTCACTCTGTCCCTCTGTCACTGTGGGTAATGTGTGTGTGTGTGTGTGTGTTTAAGTGAATTAGGTTGTGAAACTATCAGGGAGCATTTAGTCTCCAGCGCCAACATTTTACAGAACTGCCACTTTCCTGGAGTCTCAGAATTACAATGTGTCAGGTTCTGAGAGATCTAAGATTCCAAAAAATTATTTAATTAGAATACCATGAAGTATTGTGAAATACTATATATTAAGACTTTATATATGGCTTAATGAACAGATTAGACTGACTCGTGAAGGACCAGCACCACCTCCTCTTGTTCGATGGTTTGAGAATATATCTTCCAGAATCCGGGATTAAGATTTAGGAGCTCATTTTTATTCCACCTCCTTTCCTGAAAGTCTGTCTTGCAGAATTGACTAAAAATTAATCTTCACATTAATTCTAATTCTTTTGCAATTCTTTTGTCAGTTCTTCTTGACCTGTTTTTCTCTTCCAGCTTTCCGGACTATTGTATAGCACTCATAAATATTAATAAAAAATAATGGTAGTTATTAAGATTGATATGGTTGAATTGGTAAAATGTGCTTGGAAAAAAATCACAATAAAACAATGTTTTAATGTTTAAGTTTGGAATATTAACTGACATGAATGAATGCTATATAAATATTGTTCATGTTAACATAATGTTATAAATGAAATCTTATTGTAAAGTGTTACTAAAGTTAATATATATATATATATATATATATAATATATAATATATATATATATATATAATATATATATATATATATAATATATATATATATAATATATATATATTGTTCTGTGAATGTGATTTTAAAGTCTAGATGATTCGGATTAACCCTTTAACTGCCATATCAAGTTCAAGTTCAAGTTCAATTTATTGTATAGCGCATTTACAACAGCCTCCTGGCTGACCAAAGTGCTTTAACATAAGAAGCAAGAATATTACACATACATAAAAATAGACCAGACAAAAAATTTAAAACCACCCATTTCAAAATGTAGCATAACACAGTAGTCAGTACACTAAGGAAAATAAAAAAGTTTTAGCAAAGATTTAAAAATAGACAAGGAAGGGGCCAGTCTGATCTCTAAAGGCAGGGTATTCCAGAGTCGTGGCCCAGCCACTGCAAATGCACGCTCCCCTCTATGCTCCCCTCTATCCTTTAAAACCTCACTGCCAGAGGGATATTGTGAATGCATGTGCCCGCTGGGCACAGTTTACCTGATGCCACCGGGGTGGTGATGGCATTGGTGGCTTGAGCCCGCCATCGCTGCTTGCAGCTATATTTATTATTATTATTATTATTTTTTCCAACGTCTCGGGGGCTTTTGGGGCCCTTAACGTGCTTAAAAAGTCTTGAAAATTGGCACAGAGATTGGAACCTGCGGCCATTAGGGCCGGGCAGAGACTGATACACGGGCGTGGCACAGGGGCTCTACAGCGCCCCCTGGAATATGGAGGGCCATATATCATACATTCTTGCTCGTAGACGTATGAAACTCGGTACACATATAAATCTCATCAATCCAAACAACTTTTGTATTGCATATCATAGGCTCCGCCCAACAGGAAGTTGGCTATTTAGGGTTTAGTATTCAAATTTTTCGTCAAAGTTGTGGGGGCTTTTGGGTCCTTAACATACTCAAAAAACTCTTGAAAATTTGCGCACACTTTGGAATCTGTGGCCTTTAGGAGCCTGCAGAGGCTGGGACCCGGGCGTGGCACAGGGGCTCTACGGCGCCCCCTGGAACACAGTCAGAAATGTTGATGTATAGCTCACACATACTTGCACATATTCATATGAAACTCAGTACACATATAGATCTCATCGTGCCGAACAACTTTCGTATTGCATGTCATAGGCTCCACCCAACAGGAAGTCAGCTATTTAGAGTTATGTAAAAAGCGCATGCTCTGGAATTTGAAATACTTGTCATAGGTTTTTTCTCGATTGCCGCCAAACTCGGTCAACATGATCTCAAGACACTGGGGATGAAAAATTGCCAGGGGATTTTTGATATCTCGAACGGTTTGCTCGTGGCGAGGCGTTGAAATTATGGCGAGAAATGAGAAACAGGAAGTGTCTAATACCGTCCACATACATTTCCTGATTTTAATCAAACTTCATCAGATTATTCGTTGTATGATGTCGATCGCATATATGTGACTATTAGGAGTCAAAGTTATAGCGCCACCAACTGGCAGAAGGAAGTGTGTCATTTTCAAAATGATTTGAATTCAGCATCTTATTATTACTCGATTTGCTTCAAACTTCATCAGAATAATGTTAAAACACAGCCGATATAAATCTGCAAGGGGGATATTGATATCTAAAAAATTGTTGGCGTGGCAACATGTCAAACTGGAATACTTCTCAGGTGATTTTGAGGCAAATAACATACTTAGAATTTCACAAAACTCTGAACACACATCAGTATTTCTGATAGGAACTTAAATTGTGAATGGATTTTGGATAGCTTGAATGGTTTTGCCGTGGTGATTTTTTTAAATGACCTTACAAAGGGAATCATTATTGTATTTTTAAATTGCAGCTTCCAAACACGTCAAAGAATTTTTTCATACAGATGAAAAAGTCATTCTGAGGAAATATGCATAGTTTCACGACTTTACAACACTGTATGGATAACAGAAAATTAAAAAACTGTCAGACATCTCATCTCACTCTGTCCCTCTGTTTGAGTATATGTGCTTCAGACTTCCATTGTCTGAGAGAAATAGCGCCCCTACAGGTTCAATTCCCGGACTTTTACTTTCACTTTTAAATCGGTTAAAAATACAAATAAATACTTAGATTTAATTCACACTGACAAGCTAAACCAACATATCTGATTATTACCGGTTCAGGGCTCATGGATAAATTATTTCTGGCCAGAGATACGTGAGAAATAGGAGAGATGAATCACCGCTGTGACCACGAGCGTCTGGAGTAAAGAGCTCAGAAAAACGAATTTATTCCTGTTTTAAAGCTTTTAAAAATAAATTATTACAGCGATATCACACAATCAACCAATTAGAACACACCAAGAGCTAAATTCAGATGTTTTTGAACTGTTTGTGTGAAAATGAAATATTTGTGGCTGCCTATCTGAAATCACGCCTCCGATCAGCGCGTACAGTGTCGAGCTCAAAACAAACGAATTTATTCTTGTTTAAGAGCTTTTTTAAATAAAATATTACCACAAATGCACACAATAAACCCATTGTAACACTACAAGAGCTAAATGCAGGTGTTTGTGACCTGTTTAAGTGTGCAAGACTATTTGAAAGCGCGACTGGCAGAATAACATATCTCTCGAGCTGCAGGTTTCTGTCTTTCGTCGTACGAACGAACACATAACGGACAAGATTATTTCAAAATACATAATAGCTTGGCGAATATAAACGAAAACAGCCACGTGAACATAAACTGGATCTACTGGATTTGAATATTAAAGTGACCACATTTACCACTTGCTTCTGTCTTCAATTTTAATCTATATAAAAAAGGAAACTCATTCGACTTGGCTGCTTTTTTAATGTGTGCGTATTTATTTATTTACCTTTTTATACATTTTGTATAATTTCATAGTTTGTGTATTACAATTATGAAAACAAAAATAAATTTAGCCACTCACATAGAAATAGCTTAGGCCTTAACCTTTTTCTGTCAGTTTTAGGGATTTTTAAAAATCCTAAAAAAAACTTATTTGTGCTGCAAATAATAATTTCAAACTCATTTGATACTGACCTATGACATCCTGTGACATTATATTTATTTGAATTTACATAATCTCATAGATGTAACAGTAAATCTGTTCAGCTCACAGATCAATACTAAGCTGTAATGCAAGCAGAACTTTCACAAATGCTTATGAGTCATTTAAGGATTTGATAACACTGTAAAATAATGTCTAATTTGTTAACATTAGCAAATTCATTGATAACACTTTATAATAACTGCACTCATTAGTAAATAGTCAGTTCATGCTTTATAAAGCCTTGTCCCAATATTAATAGTCAGTAGTAAGCAGTTTATAAATACAGCTATAAATAGCTTGTCCTTGGTTTATAAGCACATTTATTAAAAAGGAGAGTAAAGGGTCAGTTATCTTCCTATGAAAAATAAAAGATAAAAATAAACAAACAACAACACAGATTGATACAGAACTCAGAAATTTTATTGTGGATTTATGATAAAATCAGCCTGTAAATGAATTCATACTCCTCCTCATACTACTCCATACTCCTTTTTCAACATGATGCCAATATACTGAGATGTTAAATTGTGAATGGGTTTAGGATAGCTTAAATGGTGTTGCCATAGAGATTTATTAAAGTAACATAAAAAATACAATAGTTATTTTACTATATCTTTAAAATTTTTCATTCTAACTCTTCATAATTTTTTATATAAGTAGAAGTCCTCATTTGAAGGAAGCACAGTAAGTTTCATAGCTTTATCATTTTCAAGAGCCAGCATAAAATTAAAACTATCATAACTTATAAATCAAGCTTGCAATTCTTAGTACCTATAATGGCCACCAGAGGGAGCTATAGGATTACTTTTAAATAATTATTGGAGAAACGAGTATGATTTAAATAATTTATAGAAATCTTTCAAATAAAATAATATGTATTTTAGGAATTTTACTGATAAAATGACCCTCACTTAATTAGAATAACAAGCTGAAGTATTGTGAACTGTATATTAAGAATAATTCTTAATAGGCTTTATGGACAGATACGTTTTAAGTGACTCTTGAAGGTTCAGCACCACATCCTCTTTTACCACTGTTTAAAGAATTAATCTTACAGAACAGGTGTGAATGAATTTTGGATAGCTTGAATGGTTTTGTCGTGGTGATTTTTTGAAATAATAGTAAAAAAGGAACCAGTAAAAAAAAAGTGCAGCTTCTAAACACTTCAAAAAAATGTACACATAGAAGACAAGTCATTCTGAGGAAATATGCATAGTTTCATGACTATACAACATTATATGGATGACAGAAAATTAAAAAACATACATCTGATGTCACTCTGTCCCTCTGTCACTGTGTGTGTGTGTTTGTGTGTGTTTTAAGTGAATTAGGTGTGAAACTATCAGTGAGCATTTAGTCTCCAGCGCCAACATTTTACAGAACTGCCACTTTCCTGGAGTCTCAGAATTACAATGTGTCAGGTTCTGAGAGATCTAAGATTCCAAAAAATTATTTAATTAGAATACCATGAAGTATTGTGAAATACTATATATTAAGACTTTATATATAGGCTTAATGAACAGATTAGAGTGACTCGTGAAGGACCAGCACCACCTTCCTCTTGTCCGATGGTTTGAGGAATATATCTTCCAGAATCTGGGATTAAGATTTAGGAGCTCATTTTTATTCCACCTCCTTTCCTGAAAGTCTGTCTTGCAGAATTGACTAAAAATTAATCTTCACATTAATTCCTAATTCTTTTGCAATTCTTTTGTCAGTTCTTCTTGACCTGTTTTTCTCTTCCAGCTTTCCTGGACTATTGTATAGCACTCATAAATGATTAAATAAAAAATAATGGTAGTTATTAAGATTGATATGGTTTGGAATTGGTAAAATGTGCTTGGAAAAAAATCACAATAAAACAATGTTTTAATGTTTAAGTTTGGAATATTAACTGACATGAATGAATGCTATATAAATATTGTTCATGTTAACATAATGTTTATAAATGAAATCTTATTGTAAAGTGTTACTAAAGTTATATATATATATATATATATATATATATATATATATTGTTCTGTGAATGTGATTTTAAAGTCTAGATGATTCGGATTAACCCTTTAACTGCCATATCAAGTTCAAGTTCTAGTTCAAGTTCAATTTATTTGTATAGCGCATTTACAACAGCCTCCTGGCTGACCAAAGTGCTTTAACATAAGAGCAAGAATATTACACATACATAAAAATAGACCAGACAAAAAATTTAAAACCACCCATTTCAAAATGTAGCATAACACAGTAGTCAGTACACTAAGGAAAATAAAAAAGTTTTTAGCAAAGATTTAAAAATAGACAAGGAAGGGGCCAGTCTGATCTCTAAAGGCAGGGTATTCCAGAGTCGTGGCCCAGCCACTGCAAATGCACGCTCCCCTCTACGCTCCCCTCTATCCTTTAAAACCTCACTGCCAGAGGGATATTGTGAATGCATGTGCCCGCTGGGCACAGTTTACCTGATGCCACCGGGGTGGTGATGGCATTGGTGGCTTGAGCCCGCCATCGCTGCTTGCAGCTATATTTATTATTATTATTATTTTTTTTTTTTTCCAACGTCTCGGGGGCTTTTGGGGCCCTTAACGTGCTTAAAAAGTCTTGAAAATTGGCACACAGATTGGAACCTGCGGCCATTAGGGCCGGGCAGAGACTGATACACGGGCGTGGCACAGGGGCTCTACAGCGCCCCCTGGAATATGGAGGGCCATATATCATACATTCTTGCTCGTAGACGTATGAAACTCGGTACACATATAAATCTCATCAATCCAAACAACTTTTGTATTGCATATCATAGGCTCCGCCCAACAGGAAGTTGGCTATTTAGGGTTTAGTATTCAAATTTTTCGTCAAAGTTGTGGGGGCTTTTGGGGTCCTTAACATACTCAAAAACTCTTGAAAATTTGCGCACACTTTGGAATCTGTGGCCTTTAGGAGCCTGCAGAGGCTGGGACCCGGGCGTGGCACAGGGGCTCTACGGCGCCCCCTGGAACACAGTCAGAAATGTTGATGTATAGCTCACACATACTTGCACATATTCATATGAAACTCAGTACACATATAGATCTCATCGTGCCGAACAACTTTCGTATTGCATGTCATAGGCTCCGCCCATCAGGAAGTCAGCTATTTAGAGTTATGTAAAAAGCGCATGCTCTGGAATTTGAAATACTTGTCATAGGTTTTTTTCTCGATTGCCGCCAAACTTGGTCAACATGATCTCAAGACACTGGGGATGAAAAATTGCCAGGGGATTTTTGATATCTCGAACGGTTTGCTCGTGGCGAGGCGTTGAAATTATGGCGAGAAATGAGAAACAGGAAGTGTCTAATACCGTCCACATACATTTCCTGATTTTAATCAAACTTCATCAGATTATTCGTTGTATGATGTCGATCGCATATATGTGACTATTAGGAGTCAAAGTTATAGCGCCACCAACTGGCAGAAGGAAGTGTGTCATTTTCAAAATGATTTGAATTCAGCATCTTATTATTACTCGATTTGCTTCAAACTTCATCAGAATAATGTTAAAACACAGCCGATATAAATCTGCAAGGGGGATATTGATATCTAAAAAATTGTTGGCGTGGCAACATGTCAAACTGGAATACTTCTCAGGTGATTTTGAGGCAAATAACATACTTAGAATTTCACAAAACTCTGAACACACATCAGTATTTCTGATAGGAACTTAAATTGTGAATGGATTTTGGATAGCTTGAATGGTTTTGCCGTGGTGATTTTTTTAAATGACCTTACAAAGGGAATCATTATTGTATTTTTAAATTGCAGCTTCCAAACACGTCAAAGAATTTTTTCATACAGATGAAAAAGTCATTCTGAGGAAATATGCATAGTTTCACGACTTTACAACACTGTATGGATAACAGAAAATTAAAAAAACTGTCAGACATCTCATCTCACTCTGTCCCTCTGTTTGAGTATATGTGCTTCAGACTTCCATTGTCTGAGAGAAATAGCGCCCCTACAGGTTCAATTCCCGGACTTTTACTTTCACTTTTAAATCGGTTAAAAATACAAACAAATACTTAGATTTAATTCACACTGACAAGCTAAACCAACATATCTGATTATTACCGGTTCAGGGCTCATGGATAAATTATTTCTGGCCAGAGATACGTGAGAAATAGGAGAGATGAATCACCGCTGTGATCACGAGCGTCTGGAGTAAAGAGCTCAGAGAAAACGAATTTATTCCTGTTTTAAAGCTTTTAAAAATAAATTATTACAGCGATATCACACAATCAACCAATTAGAACACACCAAGAGCTAAATTAAGATGTTTTTGAACTGTTTGTGTGAAAATGAAATATTTGTGGCTGCCTATCTGAAATCACGCCTCCGATCAGCGCGTACAGTGTCGAGCTCAAAACAAACGAATTTATTCTTGTTTAAGAGCTTTTTTAAATAAAATATTACCACAAATGCACACAATAAACCCATTGTAACACTACAAGAGCTAAATGCAGGTGTTTGTGACCTGTTTAAGTGTGCAAGACTATTTGAAAGCGCGACTGGCAGAATAACATATCTCTCGAGCTGCAGGTTTCTGTCTTTCGTCGTACGAACGAACACATCACGGACAAGATTATTTCAAAATACATAATAGCTTGGCGAATATAAACGAAAACAGCCACGTGAACATAAACTGGATCTACTGGATTTGAATATTAAAGTGACCACATTTACCACTTGCTTCTGTCTTCAATTTTAATCTATATAAAAAAGGAAACTCATTCGACTTGGCTGCTTTTTTAATGTGTGCGTATTTATTTATTTACCTTTTTATACATTTTGTATAATTTCATAGTTTGTGTATTACAATTATAAAAACAAAAATAAATTTAGCCACTCACATAGAAATAGCTTAGGCCTTAACCTTTTTCTGTCAGTTTTAGGGATTTTTAAAAATCCTAAAAAAAACTTATTTGTGCTGCAAATAATAATTTCAAACTCATTTGATACTGACCTATGACATCCTGTGACATTATATTTATTTGAATTTACATAATCTCATAGATGTAACAGTAAATCTGTTCAGCTCACAGATCAATACTAAGCTGTAATGCAAGCAGAACTTTCACAAATGCTTATGAGTCATTTAAGGATTTGATAACACTGTAAAATAATGTCTAATTTGTTAACATTAGCAAATTCATTGATAACACTTTATAATAACTGCACTCATTAGTAAATAGTCAGTTCATGCTTTATAAAGCCTTGTCCCAATATTAATAGTCAGTAGTAAGCAGTTTATAAATACAGCTATAAATAGCTTGTCCTTGGTTTATAAGCACATTTATTAAAAAGGAGAGTAAAGGGTCAGTTATCTTCCTATGAAAAATAAAAGATAAAAATAAACAAACAACAACACAGATTGATACAGAACTCAGAAATTTTATTGTGGATTTATGATAAAATCAGCCTGTAAATGAATTCATACTCCTCCTCATACTACTCCATACTCCTTTTTCAACATGATGCCAATATACTGAGATGTTAAATTGTGAATGGGTTTAGGATAGCTTAAATGGTGTTGCCATAGAGATTTATTAAAGTAACATAAAAAATACAATAGTTATTTTACTATATCTTTAAAATTTTTCATTCTAACTCTTCATAATTTTTTATATAAGTAGAAGTCCTCATTTGAAGGAAGCACAGTAAGTTTCATAGCTTTATCATTTTCAAGAGCCAGCATAAAATTTAAAACTATCATAACTTATAAATCAAGCTTGCAATTCTTAGTACCAATAATGGCCACCAGAGGGAGCTATAGGATTACTTTTAAATAATTATTGGAGAAACGAGTATGATTTAAATAATTTATAGAAATCTTTCAAATAAAATAATATGTATTTTAGGAATTTTACTGATAAAATGACCCTCACTTAATTAGAATAACAAGCTGAAGTATTGTGAACTGTATATTAAGAATAATTCTTAATAGGCTTTATGGACAGATACGTTTTAAGTGACTCTTGAAGGTTCAGCACCACATCCTCTTTTACCACTGTTTAAAGAATTAATCTTACAGAACAGGTGTGAATGAATTTTGGATAGCTTGAATGGTTTTGTCGTGGTGATTTTTTGAAATAATAGTAAAAAAGGAACCAGTAAAAAAAAGTGCAGCTTCTAAACACTTCAAAAAAATGTACACATAGAAGACAAGTCATTCTGAGGAAATATGCATAGTTTCATGACTATACAACATTATATGGATGACAGAAAATTAAAAAACATACATCTGATGTCACTCTGTCCCTCTGTCACTGTGTGTGTGTGTTTGTGTGTGTTTTAAGTGAATTAGGTGTGAAACTATCAGTGAGCATTTAGTCTCCAGCGCCAACATTTTACAGAACTGCCACTTTCCTGGAGTCTCAGAATTACAATGTGTCAGGTTCTGAGAGATCTAAGATTCCAAAAAATATTTAATTAGAATACCATGAAGTATTGTGAAATACTATATATTAAGACTTTATATATAGGCTTTATGAACAGATTAGAGTGACTCGTGAAGGACCAGCACCACCTCCTCTTGTTCGATGGTTTGAGGAATATATCTTCCAGAATCCGGGATTAAGATTTAGGAGCTCATTTTTATTCCACCTCCTTTCCTGAAAGTCTGTCTTGCAGAATTGACTAAAAATTAATCTTCACATTAATTCCTAATTCTTTTGCAATTCTTTTGTCAGTTCTTCTTGACCTGTTTTTCTCTTCCAGCTTTCCTGGACTATTGTATAGCACTCATAAATGATTAAATAAAAAATAATGGTAGTTATTAAGATTGATATGGTTTGGAATTGGTAAAATGTGCTTGGAAAAAAATCACAATAAAACAATGTTTTAATGTTTAAGTTTGGAATATTAACTGACATGAATGAATGCTATATAAATATTGTTCATGTTAACATAATGTTTATAAATGAAATCTTATTGTAAAGTGTTACTAAAGTTATATATATATATATATATATATATATATATATATTGTTCTGTGAATGTGATTTTAAAGTCTAGATGATTCGGATTAACCCTTTAACTGCCATATCAAGTTCAAGTTCAAGTTCAAGTTCAATTTATTTGTATAGCGCATTTACAACAGCCTCCTGGCTGACCAAAGTGCTTTAACATAAGAGCAAGAATATTACACATACATAAAAATAGACCAGACAAAAAATTTAAAACCACCCATTTCAAAATGTAGCATAACACAGTAGTCAGTACACTAAGGAAAATAAAAAAGTTTTTAGCAAAGATTTAAAATAGACAAGGAAGGGGCCAGTCTGAACTCTAAAGGCAGGGTATTCCAGAGTCGTGGCCCAGCCACTGCAAATGCACGCTCCCCTCTACGCTCCCCTCTATCCTTTAAAACCTCACTGCCAGAGGGAAATTGTGAATGCATGTGCCCGCTGGGCACAGTTTACCTGATGCCACCGGGGTGGTGATGGCATTGGTGGCTTGAGCCCGCCATCGCTGCTTGCAGCTATATTTAGGGCTCAAGCCCGAAGGGGCGAAGAGCCTATTGTTCTTCTAAGGATTATTCTTCTTCTTATTATTATTTTTTTTATTTTTATTAAACCTTCCGGGGGTTTTTTGGAGGCCTTAACATGCTCAAAAAACTCTTGAAAATTGGCACACACATTGGAATCTGCGGCCATCAGGACGCCACAGAGACTGGACCCCGGCGTGGCACAGGGACTCTACAGCGCCCCCTGGAACACAGTCAGAAATCTTGAACCATAGCTCACACACACTTTCATGTATTTATATGAAACTCAGTACACTTATAGATCTCATTGAGCCGAGCAACTTTCGCACTCTATGTCATAGGCTCCGCCCAACAGGAAGTCAGCTATTTAGGGCTGTTTATAAAAAGCATGCTCTGGAATTTGATATACTTGTCATAGGTCTTTTACTTGATTGCCACCAAACTCGGTCAACATGATCTCAAGACATTGGGGATGGAAAATTGCGAGGGGATTTTTGATATCTCGAACGGTTTGCCCGTGGCGAGGCGTTGAAATTATGGCGAGATATGAGAAACAGGAAATGTCTAATAACATCCACATACATTTCCTGAATTTGATCAAACTTCATTGGTTTGTTCGTTGTATGATACTGATCGTATATATGTGACTATTAAGAGTCAACATTATAGCGCCACCAACTGGCAGCAGGAAGTGTGCCATTTTCCAAATGCTTTGAATTCAGCATCTTATTTTTACTCTATTTACTTAAAACTTCATCAGAATAATGACAAAACACGGCCGATGTAAATCTGTTGTGGGGATATTGATATCTGATATAGTGTTGCCATGGCAACGTGTCAAACTTGAATGTTCTGTTATGGTGAGTTTGAGGCAGACAACAAGCTCAGATTTACATAAAACTCAAAACACATATCAGTATTAGTGATAGCTAGACAATGGCAAAAGCTTTTAAAAGGGCGTGAAGGAGGCACTCTATAGCGCCACCTTTTGTCAAAAGTGGGGGGGTTAGTTTTAGCTACAGACACCAAACTTGGTACATAAATTGTTCTTTTCAAGACGGACAACTTTCTAATTCACAGTCATCAGCTACGACCAACAGGAAGTCGGCTATTTTGATTTGAATATTTAAATTGAGCTCTGATTTAATGCATACTCCTCACAGGGGAAGTACACTATACACACCAAACTTTGTCTACATGAAGAAAAACCATTGAGGAACTTAAATTGCGAACGGATTTTGGTTAGCTTGAACGGTTTTGTCGTGGTGAATTTTTGAAATGACAGTAAAAAGGGAAACATTAATTGCCTTGTATGTTTAAATTGCAGCTTCCAAACACTTCAAAGCATTTTTTTATACAAAGATCAAATCATTTGAGGAAATATGCATAGTTTCACGACTTTACAACACTGTATGGATAAAAGAAAATTAAAAAACTGTCAGACTTCTCAACTGACATGATCTCACTCTGGCCACCCTGTCTGTGTGAGGGAAGGGAGGGGGAGAGGGAGGGGGAGTGTGAGGGGGTTGGTGACTGTGACAGTGTGTGTGGACTGTAGGGAGGGGCTGTCTGGCAGAGAGAGAGACAGAGAGACCTAATCATCCCTTTAATAATCAGGAAAAAAAAAATCTGTATTTTAAATTGTTATTGTTTTTGTTGTTGCTAATGGTGGTGTTTTTTCCTTTCATTACAGGTTAAGAAATCTCTTAGGCCTTATCCTTTTCTGACAGTTTTAGGGATTTAAAAACATCCTAAGAACCCTAATTTGTGCTGCAAATAATAATTTCAAACTCATTTGATACTGACCTATGACAACCTGTGACGTGACATGACATTTATTAATCTCATGGATGTAACAGTAAAAACTCTTCAACTGACAGATAAAGCTGTAATGCAAGCAAAACTATTTCACAAATGCTTATAGGTCATTAAAATCATTACAAAACACTAATACATTATTTAAGGATTTGGTAACACTGTAAAATAATGTCTAATTTGTTAACATTATGCAGTATAACATAGTATGCAGTCTTCGTAGGGCACCAACTCCAGAGGGGGCACCATCCCAGTTGCTCAAAAAAAAAAAAAAAAAAAAAAAAAAAACATGCGTCATTCTCCCATCCGCGCTCGCGACCGCTCACACCTCATGTTTGCGGCTGAATGTTCGTAATTGATGGATGGACATCTATGCCTGGGTATAGGACATCAGCAATCCGGCACAGAGAAAAGAAAACTAAAGAAAATAAAACAGGCATAAAGTTGTCTTGACATTGGACTTTCTAGAGTCTCAAATTTAGGGAAGGTCTCTAAAGTTACATGTGATATTGTTATACACTTTTCTAACGTCAGTAGCATTTGAAGAGAATGACTTACAGTCATAAAAACAACTGTAATTGTTCATCTAGGTGACAGCTATAATGCACAATTAAATTGAATGTTTGATATTTATTACAACAAACTGTAAGTCATATGTAAATTATGCAACTTTTTCACATGGGCTCAAATGCAAATTTGAAGCTCAATAGCATTTGAGAAGAAAGACTTGCAGTCACAAAGCAATTGTAATGTGTTCATATAGGTGTCAGCTACAATGCACACCTTATACATTTTTTATAAATATTAAAATAAAGTGTTACTAAAGTTATATATATTGTTCTGTGTATGTGATTTCAAAGTCTAGATTGGTCGGATTAACCCTTTAACTGCCGCATCCCTTAAAACTGATTGTCAGAGGGTTACTGTAAATGCTTATGCCCGCTGGGCACAGTTATCCTGATGCCACCGGGGTGGCGTTGCACTGATGGCTTGAGCCCGACATCGCTGCTTGCAGCTATATTTAGGGCTCAAGCCTGGAGGGCGAGAGCCCTATTGTTTTCCTTAGGATTATTTTTTATTATTATTATTATTAGGGCTCAAGCCTGGAGGGCGAGAGCCCTATTGTTTTCCTTAGGATTATTTGTTATTATTATTATTATTATTTATTCTTCTAATTTTTTTCCAAGGTTTCGGGGGCTTTTGGGGTCCTTAACATGCTTAAAAAGTCTTGAAAATTGGCACACACATTGGAACCTGCGGCCATTAGGGCCGGGCAGAGACTGATACACGGGCGTGGCACAGGGGCTCTACAGCGCCCCCTGGAATACTGAGGGCCATATATCATACATACTTGCACGTAGACACACGAAACTCGGTACACATGTAGATCTCATCAAACCAAACAACTTTCGTACTGCATGTCATAGGCTCCGCCCAACAGGAAGTTGGCTATTTTGGGTTTAGTAGTCATATTTTTCGTCAAAGTTGTGGGGGCTTTTGGGGTCCTTAACATACTCAAAAACTCTTGAAAATTTGCACACACTTTGGAATCTGTGGCCTTTAGGAGCCTGCAGAAGCTGGGACCCGGGCGTGGCACAGGGGCTCTACGGCGCCCCCTGGATCACAGTCAGAAATGTTGATGTATAGCTCACACATACTTGCCAATATTCATATGAAACTCAGTACACATATAGATCTCATTGTGCCGAACAACTTTCGTATTGCATGTCATAGGCTCCGCCCAACAGGAAGTCAGCTATTTAGAGTTATGTAAAAAGCGCATGCTCTGGAATTTGAAATACTTGTCATAGGTTTTTTCTCGATTGCCGCCAAACTCGGTCAACATGATCTCAAGACATTGGGGATGAAAAATTGCCAGGGGATTTTTGATATCTCGAACGGTTTGCTCGTGGCGAGGCGTTGAAATTATGGCGAGAAATGAGAAACAGGAAGTGTCTAATACCATCCACATACATTTCCTGATTTTAATCAAACTTCATCAGATTATTCATTGTATGATGTCGATCGCATATATGTGACTATTAGGAGTCAAAGTTATAGCGCCACCAACTGGCAGCAGGAAGTGTGTCATTTTCAAAATGCTTTGAATTCAGCATCTTATTTTTACTCGATTTGCTTCAAACTTCATCAGAATAATGTTAAAACACAGCCGATATAAATCTGCTGGGGGGATATTGATATCTAAAAATATTGTTGCCGTGGCAACATGTCAAACTGGAATACTTCTCAGGTGATTTTGAGGCATATAACATGCTTAGAATTTCATCAAACTCAGAACACATATCAGTATTAGTGACAGCTAGACACTGGCAAAAGTTCATAAGAGGGCGTGGAAGAGGCACTCTATAGCGCCACCTTTTGTCAAAAGTGGGGGGGTTAGTTTTAGCTACAGACACCAAACTCAGTACAAAAATTGTTCTTATCAAGACGGACAACTTTCTAATTCACAGTCATCAGCTACGACCAACAGGAAGTCGGCTATTTTGATTTGAATGTGGATTGTTTTTTACATTTAGCTGTGAATTAATGCATACTGCTCAGAGGAGAGTAACACTATACACACCAAACTTGGTCTACATGTTGAAAAAACATTGAGGAACTTAAATTGTGAATGGGTTTTGGATAGCTTGGATGGTTTTGTCGTGGTGATTTTTTTAAATGACAATAAAGATGGAATTATTAATTTTCCTGCATTTTTAAATTCCAAACACTTCAAAACCTTTTTTCATACAGAAAAAAAAGTTATTCTGAGTAAATATGCATAGTTTCATGACTTTACAACACTGTATGGATAACAGAAAATTAAAAAACTGTCAGACATCTCATATCACTCTGTCCTCTGTTTGAGTGTGTGTGCTTAGACTTCCATTGTCTGAGAGAAATAGCGCCCCTACAGGTTGCAGTTACCGGACTAAAAAAGGGAGGAGACTGTCTTTTGGTTTCACTTTTAAATCGGTTAAAATACAAATAAATACTTGGATTTAATTCACACTGACAAGCTAAACCAACATATATGATTATTATCAGGTCAGGGCTCATTAATAATTGATGTGTGGTCAGTGATACGTGAGAAACACGAGAGATGAATCACCGCTCTGAGCAGGAGCGTGTGGAATGATGAGCTCAGAAAAAACGAGTTTATTCTTGTTTTATAGCTATTAAAATAAAGTATTGCAGCGATATCACACAATTCACCAATTAGAGCACACCAAGAGCTAAATTAAGATGTTTTTGAACTGTTTGTGTGAAAATGAAATATTTGCGGCTGCCTATCTGAAATCACTGCCTCCGATCAGCGCGCACAGTGTCACAAGTTCAAAACTAACGAATTTATTCTTGTTTAAGAGCTTTTTAAAATAAATTATTGCCATAAATGCACACAATACATCCATTATAACACAACACGAGCTAAATGCAGGTGTTTGTGACCCGTTTAAGTGTGCAAGACTATTTGAAAGCGCGACTGGCAGAATAACATATATCTCTCGAGCTGCAGGATTCTGCCTTTCGTCGTAAGAACGAACACATCACGGACAAGATTATTTCAAAATACATAATAGCTTGGCTAATATAAACGAAAACAGCCACGTGAACATAAACTGTTGAGAAATAAATCTGAAGTGGATCTACTGGATTTTAATATTAAGTGACCGCATATACCAGCTGCTTCTGTCTTCAATTTTAATCTATATAAAAAATTAAACTCATTCATCTTGGCTGCTTTTTTAATGTGTGTACGTATTTATTTATTATTTTGCTCTAACAAGACTTAATCTATATTTAATTAAATCAATTACATTTTATTTTACATTTGATTTGTCCATTTCTGCATCTAAACGCCTAAAAACCTAAAACATGCTCTATTATACTATTGTTAGCAATTTCTTTATCGTCCAATTTATCTGGTGTACACGCTTTTATTTTCATAATAAACTCGTTTGTTAGATTATACACAGTTATAGTGGTCTATAATAAATATTGACAGGTTTTATTCAAGATGTTTAGAATGATCGCCGTAGGCTAATTTTTTAAAATGTAAATCCAAAAAAAAAAAAAAAAAAAAAAAAAAAAAAAAATTAAATAAATTAAAAACATTGGAAAAGAATAACTTGTACTTTTTTATACATTTTGTATAGTTTCATAGTTTATGCATTATAGTTATAAAAACAAACAAATTTAGCCACTCACATAGAAATCTTAGGCCTTATCCTTTTCTGACAGTTTTAGGGATTTTTAAAAATCCTAAAAAACCTTATTTGTGCTGCAAATAATAATTTCAAACTAATTTGATACTGACCTCTGACATCCTGTGACATGATATTTATTTGAATTTACATAATCTCATGGATGTAACAGTAAATCTGTTCAGCTCACAGATCAAGACTAAGCTCTAATGCAAGCAGAACTTTCACAAATGCTTTAGGTCAATAAAATCATTACAAAACACTTACAAATCATTTAAGGGATTTGATAACACTGTAAAATAATGTCTAATATGTTAAGATTAGCAAATGCATTGATAACACTTTATAATAACTGCACTCATTAGTAAATAGTCAGTTCATGCTTCATAAAGCCTTGTCCCAATATTAATAGTCAGTAGTAAGCAGTTTATAAATACAGCTATAAATAGCTTGTTCTTGGTTTATAAGCACATTTATTAAAAAGGAGAGTAAAGGGTCAGTTATCTTCCTATGAAAAAAAAAAATAAAAAATAAACAAACAACAACACTGATTGATACAGAACTCAGAAATGTTATTGTGGATTTATGATAAACTCAGCCTGTAAATGAATTCATTCTCCTCCAAGAAGACACAAGTAGTTCACACCAAACTGTTTTTAACATGAAGCCATATACTGAAGATGTTAAATTGCGAATGGGTTTAGGATACCTTAAATGGTGTGGCCATAGCGATTTATTAAAGTAACATAAAAAAATACAATAGTTATTTTACTATATCTTTAAAATTTTTAATTCCAACTCTTCATAATTTTTTATATACGTAGAAGTCATCATTTGAAGGAAGCACAGTAAGTTTCATAGCTTTATCATTTTCAAGAGCCAGCATAAAATTAAAACTATCATAACATATAAATCAAGCTTGCAATTCTTAGTACCAATAATGGCCACCAGATGGAGCTATAGGATTACTTTTAAATAATTATTGTAGAAACAAGTATGATTTAAATCATTTATAGAAATCTTTCAAAGAAAAATAATATGAATTTATGTATTTTACTGATAAAATGACCCTCACTTAATTAGAATAACAAGCTGAAGTATTGTGAACTGTATATTAAGAATAATTCTTTATAGGCTTTATGGACAGATACGTTTTGAGTGACTCTTGAAGGTTCAGCACCACATCCTCTTTTACCACTGTTTAAAGAATGTATCTTACAGTACAGGTGCGGATGAATTTTGAATAGCTTGAATGGTTTTGTCGTGGTGATTTTTTGAAATAACAGTAAAAAAGTAACCAGTAAATGTCTTTTATTTTTTTAAGTGCAGCTTCTAAACACTTCAAAAAAATGTACACATAGAAGACAAGTCATTCTGAGGAAATATGCATAGTTTCATGACTATACAACACTATATGGATGATAGAAAATTAAAAAACTATCATACATCTGATGTCACTCTGTCCCTCTGTCACTGTGGGTAATGTGTGTGTGTGTGTGTGTGTGTGTGTGTGTGTGTGTGTGTGTGTGTGTGTGTGTTAAGTGAATTAGGTGTGAAACTATCAGGGAGCATTTAGTCTCCAGTGCCAACATTTTACAGAACTGCCACTTTCCTGGAGTCTCAGAATTACAATGTGTCAGGTTCTGAGAGATCAAAGATTCCAAAAAATGATTTAATTAGAATACCATGAAGTATTGTGAAATACTATATATTAAGACTTTATATATAGGCTTTATGAACAGATTAGAGTGACTCGTGAAGGACCAGCACCACCTCCTCTTGTCCGATGGTTTGAGGAATATATCTTCCAGAATCCGGGATTAAGATTTAGGAGCTCATTTTTATTCCACCTCCTTTCCTGAAAGTCTGTCTTGCAGAATTGACTAAAAATTAATCTTCACATTAATTCCTAATTATTTTGCAATTATTTTTGTCAGTTCTTCTTGACCTGTTTTTTTTTTTTCTTCTTCTTTTCTGACCTCATGACCCAGTCAGCATTTTTGTACAATGGTCAAGTCTTAACTTATCCATTTCTGTATTGCATTTGTGTTTGATATTTCTCATGGGTATTTCATAATTTTCGACTTTGAGTTAAAACAGTTTGAGTTAAAACTCTTTTTTAGCGCATTTCATCTGTAAAAGAAAACATGCCTAATGATTCTGCACACATGAATATAAGGAGTTTTTCTCTTCCAGCTTTCCTGGACTATTGTATAGCACTCATAAATGATTAAATAAAAAATAATGGTAGTTATTAAGATTGATATGGTTTGGAATTGGTAAAATGTGCTTGGAAAAAAATCACAATAAAACAATGTTTTAATGTTTAAGTTTGGAATATTAACTGACATGAATTAATGCTATATAAATATTGTTCATGTTAACATAATGTTTATAAATGAAATCTTATTGTAAAGTGTTATTAAATATATATATATATGTTTGGGAATATATATGTATATTGTTCTGTGAATGTGATTTTAAAGTCTAGATAATTCGGATTAACCCTTTAACCGCCATATTCTTTAAAACCTCACTGCCAGAGGGATATTGTGAATGCATGTGCCCGCTGGACACAGTTTACCTGATGCCACCGGGGTGGTGATGGCATTGGTGGCTTGAGCCCGCCATCGCTGCTTGCAGCTATATTTCTTATTATTTTTTTATTTTTATTTAACCTTCCGGGGGTTTTTTAGGGGCCTTAACATGCTCAAAAACTCTTGAAAATTGGCACACACATTGGAAATCTGCGGCCATCAGGATGCCGCAGAGGCTGGGACCCGGGCGTGGCACAGGGACTCTACAGCGCCCCCTGGAACACCTTCAGAAATCTTGAACCATAGCTCACACAGACTTGCATGTATTTATATGAAACTCGGTACACTTATAGATCTCATTGAGCCGAACAACTTTCACACTTTATGTCATAGGCTCCGCCCAACAGGAAGTCAGCTATTCAGGGCTGTTTAAAAAAAGCATGCTCTGGAATTTGAAATACTCCTCTGAGGTTTTCAACCCGTTCGCCACGAAACTCGGTGAACATGATCTCAAGACATTGGGGACGAAAAATTGCGAGGGGATTTTTGATATCTTGAACGGTTTGCCCGTAGCGAGGCGTGAAATTATGGCGAGAAATGAGAAACAGGAAATGTCTAATAACATCCACATACATTTCCTGAATTTGATCAAACTTCATTGGTTTGTTCGTTGTATGATACCGATCGTATATATGTGACTATTAAGAGTCAACGTTATAGCGCCACCAACTGGCAGCAGGAAGTGAGTCATTTTCAAAATGTTTTGAATTCAGCATCTTATTTTTACTCGATTTACTTAAAACTTCATCAGAATAATGACAAAACACGGCCGATGTAAATCTGTTGTGGGGATATTGATATCTGATATGGCGTTGCCATGGCAACGTGTCAAACTTGAATGTTCTGTTATGATGAGTTTGAGGCAGACACCAACCTCAGATTTACATGAAACTAAAAACACATATCAGTATTAGTGATAGCTAGACAATGGGAAAAGCTTTTAAAAGGGCGTGAAGGAGGCATGCTATAGCGCCACCTTTTGTCAAAAGTGGGGGGTTTAATTTTAGCTACAGACACCAAACTTGGTACATAAATTGTTCTTATCAAGACGGACAACTTTCTAATTCACAGTCATCAGCTACGACCAACAGGAAGTCGGCTATTTTTAATTTGAATATTTAAATTGAGCTCTGATTTAATGCATTCTCCTCAGAGGAAATGTTCACTATACTCACCAAACTTTGTCTACATGTTGAAAAAACATTGAGGAACTTAAATTGCGAACGGATTTTGGTTAGCTTGAACCGTTTTGTCGTGGTGATTTTTTGAAATGACAGTAAAAAGGGAATCATTAATTGTCTTGTATTTTTAAATTGCAGCTTCCAAACACTTAAAAAAAAATTTCATACAGAGATCAAATCATTCTGAGGACATATGCATAGTTTCATGACCTTACAACACTGTATGATTAAAAGAAAATTAAAAAAAACTGTCAGACATCTCAACTCACTCTGTCCCTCTGTTTGAGCAATGTATGTGTGCTGACTGAGTGCATGTGTGTGTGTGAGTGTGTGTGTGTGAGTGGGGGATGGGCATGAGCTGAGTGGCAGACACAATGAGAGAGAGAGAGAGAGACTTAATCATCTCTTTAATCACCAGAAAAAAAATGTATTTTAAATTGTTATTTTTTGTTGCTGTTGCTAACATTGCTGTTTTCATTACAGCTTAAGAAATCTCTTAGGCCTTATCCTTTTCTGACAGTTTCAGGAATTAAAAACAAAATTCTAAAAATACTTATTTGTGCTGCAAATAATAATTTCAACTCATTTGATACTGACCTATTCCATCCTGTGACATGACATTTATCTTAATTTACATAATCTCATGGATGTAACAGTAAAACTGTTCAGTTCACAGATGAAGACTAAGCTTCTTTCACAAATGCTTATAAGTCATTAAAGGATTTAATAACACTGTAAAATAATGTCTAATTTGTTAACATTAGTAAATGCATTGGTAACACTTTATAATAACTGCACTCATTAGTAAATAGTCAGTTTATGCTTTATAAAGCCTTGTCCCAATATTAATAGTCAGTAGTAAGCAGTTTATAAATACAGCTATAAATAGCTTGTTCTTGGTTTATAAGCACATTTATTAAAAAGGAGAGTAATCTTTTCAGTTATCTTCCTATGAAAAATAAAAAAATAAAAATAAACAAACAACAACACAGATTGATACAGAACTCAGAATTTTATTGTGGATTTATGATAAATCAGCATGTAAAAATGAATTCATACTCCTCCGAGAAGACA
>NW_020528112.1:307500-310000 GCF_003368295.1 Carassius auratus
GAGTGAAGGAGATCATTGAATTCGTGTTGGGAGAGGACAACACTGTGCACTGGTGGGTGAAGACTTTACGAACATTTCTTGTATATTGTGGAGAGTGAATGATGGATGTGGAGGGAGACTAACCGCCTTTAAGAAAGGATTCCGACTGCATATCTCTCCGTAGCAGTGGAAAATCCCCCCCCCCTCTTGTGTTGATCTGATAATCCTCAGTGCTTGTGTGTTTACTCAGTGTTGATAGTAGTGCCTTGCGTTGGAGATCGCTGGGAAAGACGGAGAGACTCCGGTGTACGATATATCTGCCTGCTGTGGTCTGCCCTCCTGCCTTTGTCCATCTGACCCGCCCTGTCAGGACTCTGAGCCCGAAACGGGAATACACCACCGATCTTCTTTCACTGAGTGTGTGGAGTGTGGTGAGTGCTGCTATATTGAAGTGTACACACGAGAAGAATTGTAGTGCCTTTGTGGTGTGTGGTGTTTGTCCGTGGTTGTGTCCCTGGTCGTAGGAAGAGGCCTGACGGAGAGGAGTAGTGTATTGGTGGCAACCACAGTTTTTACCTTAAGTAAGCTGGAGCTCGGACGTGTTGGAGGCGCCTCTGGAGGAGGTTGGATGACGTTGCCCCACGCAGCAATCTCTGTAAGCTTTTAAATCAAAGCCTTATCCTTTTTATCCATGTGACGTTGTGTCATTGGCCTTGTCGGCAACCACCGGCCCTGTGCGTGTCGTCTGTGCTGTTTATTTGACGAGGGAAGCGAAGGACAACAGCCGATCCTCCCCGTGTGCCCCCTTGTCAAGCTGGGCGGGAAGCCCAGTATTGTTTGCAGTCTCACCTGTAAGGCCCACCAGCCGTCAGTCATCGACTAAACCCGTATCTGCTTGGAATACAGACCTCTGAATATCTTCAGTGGTGAGTAGTGCATTAACAGCCCAGCCCCGTGAATACTCACCCGTGTAGTGAACACTGTACTTACTTGAGAGCTAGAACCCCTGCACGCTAACAGCTCAGCCCTGTGAATACCCACCTGTGTATGGAACACTGTACTTACATTGAGAGCTAGAACACCTGCACGCTAACAGCTCAGCCCTGTGAATACTTACCTGTGTATGGAACACTGTACTTACATGGAGAGCTAGAACCCCTGCACGCTAACAGCTCAGCCCTGTGAATACTTACCTGTGTATCGAACACTGCACTTACCTGAGAGCTAGAACCCCTGCACGCTAACAGCCCAGCCCTGTGAATACCCACCCGTGTATCGAACACTGTATTTACCTGAGAGCTAGAACCCCTGTACGCTAACAGCCCAGCCCTGTGAATACTTACCTGTGTATTGAACGCTGTACATACCTGAGAGCTAGAACCCCTGCACGCTAACAGCTCAGCCCTGTGAATACCCACCTGTGTATGGAACACTGTACTTACATTGAGAGCTAGAACCCCTGCACGCTAACAGCTCAGCCCTGTGAATACTTACCTGTGTATGGAACACTGTACTTACATTGAGAGCTAGAACCCCTGCACGCTAACAGCTCAGCCCTGTGAATACCCACCTGTGTATCGAACACTGTATTTACCTGAGAGCTAGAACCCCTGCACGCTAACAGCCCAGCCCTGTGAATACTTACCTGTGTATCGAACACTGTACTTACCTGAGAGCTAGAACCCCTGCACGCTAACAGCCCAGCCCTGTGAATACCCACCTGTGTATGGAACACTGTACTTACATTGAGAGCTAGAACCCCTGCACGATAACAGCTCAGCCATGTGAATACTTACCTGTGTATGGAACACTGTACTTACATTGAGAGCTAGAACCCCTGCACGCTAACAGCTCAGCCCTGTGAATACTTACCTGTGTATCGAACACTGTACTTACCTGAGAGCTAGAACCCCTGCACGCTAACAGCCCAGCCCTGTGAATACTTACCTGTGTATCGAACACTTGTACTTACCTGAGAGCTAGAACCCCTGCACGCTAACAGCCCAGCCCTGTGAATACCCACCTGTGTATCGAACACTGTATTTACCTGAGAGCTAGAACCCCTGCACGCTAACAGCCCAGCCCTTTGAATACTTACCTGTGTATGGAACACTGTACTTACTTGAGAGCTAGAACCCCTGCACGCTAACAGCTTAGCCCTGTGAATACTCACCTGTGTATTGAACTCTGTATTTACCTGAGAGCTAGAACCCCTGCACGTCAACTGCCTAGCTCTTGCTTTAAACTTACCTGGAGTGGAGTCGGCGGGAAATTAAAGGCTGAAGTGGAGTGTTGTCGAGGAAGGGCTGAAGAGGAGTGTTCTTGAGACTGGAATCCGTATTTGTGGATAAAGAATAGTTCGAGTCATCATTAGTTTTAAAGTTCCTTACCCCTTTCCCCAAACTTTTAAACAAATAAAATTGTTACATTTTTAATCTTGGTTGTCCGTCCATTCATTGGGGTGTTGTGGGACCTCCTCGAGGTGGAAGTTAGAGGGAGGAGCGAGACCCCGTTGAATTGG